>NW_004525009.1:349102-352591 GCF_000260255.1 Octodon degus
CATGTCCCAAGCCCACTATCCTGCCCTCACAGGCCCCAAGCCAGGCACCAGGGCTATCAGCCACCTCTGCTCCTGCAGTGCCACGTCTGCTCCCGTCAAGGATTCCACATACATTCTAGACTCCTGAAACACATGGGCTTCCTGGTCCTTGGCAGGCCTGGAAAGGAACAGAGAATGCTGATATGGACAGCTCAGCCTTGAAAATACAGCTCAAAGTGGCGCTGGGGCTGAGGTGCAGGTCAGTGGTACGGCGCTTGTGTAATATGCACTTGTGTAATATGCACGAGGACTTGGGTTCGACACCCAGCACACACCGCTATTGTGGGGCGCCTTTCCTGCCTTTGCCAGTGTTATGCTTTGGCTCTAGTTCTCCCCCCAAAGCCTCATGCATCACTGGGCAGGCTTCTAGGGTTGGTGATTAATTCAGGGTCCAGTGCTGGGAGTACACGTGTGAGAGCTACACCGCCCTGGGGCAGAGAGGCTGAATACAATATAAGGAGGGAAAGAGCTTCCTCGCTGCTGCAGCCACTGCTGTTGCCTTGGCTCTCTGCTGTCTTCTGCCGCTGTGAACTGCTGCCTTCTGCCATATGCCACTCTGGGATGGAGCCAGACGAGTACGGACTTAATGCTCCACTAACTGGAGCTAAATAAATTGTTCTTTCCTTAATTTGCAGTGTCAGGTATTTTGTCCCAGGAACAACTGAAAATAACTGAAGCAACTAGCCTTGGCCAGGTGATGACCCAGCTCTGACCCCAGCTCTGTATGCCAGGTGGGTTGGACTGGGTGAGCACACCATGCCTGGGGCTGCCAAGCAAAGCACCCTTGGTGGCATGGTGTGGGGAATGACTGCAAAGAGAAAGTCAATTCTGGAAGGAGGGAGAGCGGAAGTCCCAGGTTAGGTGTCCAGGTCCTCAGGGCACTCGTACCCACTCTGTGCAGCTCCTGGGCTCCAGATGCTCCTTGGCGTGACCCACCTCACCCCACCTCCTCCCTTCTGTGCTATGTCCTCTGGAGCCTCTGAGGACAGGTGACATGACATTTATGGCCACCTCAACCACACGGATTCTCTCAAGGTTCCCCATAAGCCCCCATGCTTGGGTTCTGGGGATACTACATGGACAAAATGGAAGTCACCCTTCTGTTCACAGCAAGCTTTGCAAACAAGCACATGAATAGTGAGATGACAGGCATTCACAAGGCCCATATGCATGCGCAGAGATGGGTACAGAAATGCCCATGGACATGAGCCTGGTTTTAGGCCACCAGAGAGGATTTTAAAAGTCCAGGACACCCACCATTGGTCTGGCATGGGGACGCAGGCACTTGCAGGCCATGAGTGAAGTACAAGTAGGTGCAACCACCCTGTCATAGTTACTGTGCATTGCAGCCCCCGCTGACCCTGCAGATGGCCCTTCTGTCTGTCCTGGTGACCTCTTACTGCCTGTGCTAGGTGAACGGTGTGCAGCTCCATGTGGCATGGCTTGAGGTGTGATGGCAACACCCTGGCCACAGCAAGCCTCTCTGCGGAGGTGTAAGCCCTGGAGTGTCACATAGGAAGGAGGTGGGAAGGCCCCAGGCTCGGAGCAGACGCCCATGTCTCTGCCTGTGCAGATAGGTCTTCCCAAATAAGCAAGGATTTAAACTCCATTAGGACGCACTGAACAAGCCAAGCAGGGTGGCACACACCTGTACTCCCAGTACTCTGGACGCAGACACAGGAGGATGCCCTCAGGGTCCAGGCCAGCCTGCACTATGGAGGGAGACCCTGTCCAGAAAAGAGAAGCACGTGGCATTTCCCATTTGAAGCACGTCTCAGTAGAGAGATCCAGGGCAGCAAATTCACTTACTCACCTCCATCTCCAGAACTCTCTCATGTCACAGAGCAGAACCTCGGTGCACTTCAAACACTAATGCCCAGTGCCAGCACCTCCATCCTGCTTCCTATCTCTAGGGACTTGACATCTCTAGGGACTTCATTTGAGTGGAGTCACTGTGTCTCAAAATTCTCTTGTGTCCGGCTTGTTTCACTACCATGTCCTCAGGATCATCCATGCTGTAGCACATGTCAGAATTCCCACATTTTTCAGGGGGAGCAATTGCCCTGTGTGGACGGACCACACACTTAGTGCTCACCCAGCTGTGAGCGCTGCAGCTGTTTACGCTTCTGGCTCCTGCGAACCTGGGTGTGCAGACATGACTTCCAGACCTGCCTTTTCCCTCTGTACCTGGGAGGGGAAACACCAGGCCACAGGACAATTAGGTTTACATTTTAAAGGAAATGTCAGTGCAGTGTTTTGGTGGCAGTGGTGGTGGTTCTGAGATGGGGTTTTGCTATGCTGTCCCGGCTGACCTCAAGGTTAGGATCCTCACGGTTCAGCCTCCCACGTAGGTGGGATTACAGGTGTCCACCACCATGCCCAGCTCAGTAGGTGCAATTTTTAAAAGGAGGGAAAACCATGTACATCATCAAGTGTTGTCCCTGATGGAGACAGAGAAATACCACTGAGAACTCCAAAACCAGAGGAGCGTACTGCGCACCTCCGATCCCAGCACTCTGGAGGCTGAGGCAGGGGATCGCTGTGAGTCTGAGGCCAGCCTAGTGTACACAGTGAATCCATTACCAGCATGAGCTACATAGCAGATACTGTTTCAAGTCAGGCAAAAAGACTTTGAAATAAGGTGATGTATGTCTATGATCCCAAAACCCTGATGGGCTGAGGCAGGAGGATTGTGAAACAAGTCCAGCCTGAGGAGGACTTTGTCTCAAAGTTTTAAGAAACAAGTTGAGTGTGAGGCTCAGTGCAAAGGCCCATGGTTCAATCCCAAGTAGATTAAATAAGTAAATAATTAATTATATCAAACAAACTTTTATTTTTATTTTTTAAATATATATAGTTTAATTTTTATATAACTTTTACTTTGCCTTGTAAATTTTATATCTATCTTGCCCACATTCACACTAACCTTTGAATCTTTCTTTTTTTCATAATATTATTGACAGACAAATAGCAATGAGAAAGTTTCAAATCAAATTGGTAGGACAGTTTCAATAATTAACACATTACATACTGTCTTCCTAGTGGTCAAACTTTTAAAGGATTTAAAGCATAGCCATTCCTTAAATTTTAGGTCAACAATTAGTTATTACTTTTAGTAATTCTTGAAAGCAGGAAAGAACTTAACAAAAGGCGCAAGATGGGCACCTCCCGACCCTTGCTGAAGGCTCTGCGTAGCTAGTGGGCAGGGGTCAGCTGTGGCCTCTGGGCCGAGACCTACTGCGCAGTGACTGCAGGCTGAGCCCATGCAGAGGTGGGGCACCGATCCGTCTTGATGCATTCATGGGCTGGAGCCTTTGGAAAGGTCCCTGTGGCCACACTGCTGCAGTCTGCAGAGGGACAGGATCTCAGGTAGCTCCTCCCATTTTCTATGAGTGGCAGGCTGGGGGCCAATGTGTCCCCTTTGCTCCCCAATTGCGCCCTTCTCAAGCC
>NW_004525009.1:353191-354210 GCF_000260255.1 Octodon degus
AGCAATCAGACAGGACAGGGAGGACACAGCCCTCTCAGGTGATGCCAGACAGTGTGAAACCAGGTGGGGCAGCCAGCTGCCTTTCTGCCCATCCACTTGCTTTAATCAGGTTGGGGCTGGGAGCTGAGAAATCTTTAGCAGGCCCTGGCCCAGGGGCCATGTCACACTCAGGTCATGTGCCATAAGGATGCCCATCAGCTATGGAGATTCCAGCAGCCTGGACCTGCCCCAGTAGTCTTGGGTTCACGCTGGAGCAGGATCAGGGACCTAAGGCATGCCCTGGCAGTGTCGGAGGGCTCTGTGAAGAGGTAAGTTCTTCCCACGAGCAAGTGGAGCCTGTTCCTGGGTATGCAGCCCACCAGAGGAAGGCAACATGGAATCGGAGGTGTGGGGCCAGGCTCATGACACACAGCTTCCTCACAGGTTGGTCTCCTGGCCTGGCTGTTAGGGAGAGTGTGTGCAGGGCTGGCCCCATTACTACAGGGAAGCCACCTCACTCAGAGTTTCAAAGAAGTGTCCCCATCCCCCAGCTGCCCAAGGGCCCCATGGCCAGGAACTTTTGTGAAGGCTTCACCTGGGCAGGAGAGCTGGCCAACGTGCAGGCAGACGTGAGGGACCTAGTCTGACCTGCGATGCCTCTCTAGGCTGGAGCCTGTTCCCAGCTCCATGTGAATGTTTCTCTGAGGAAACTATCCAAAAAAGGGGGAATGCAAAGGAACGACCATTTTGTATCTGTATATTCAAGTTAGTTAGGATGGATCTACAGATGCATTCTCTTAATTTAATTAATACAGATATTTCTTCGAATAGTGTTTGTGGACAAGATATGTCTGCCTCTTGTACAATGAATAACCATTAAGACAACAATACGCAATGTATTAATTATTGGAAATGTGCTAGTAATCGGTTTTAAAACTGTCTCATTACCATGTGTTTCTCAATAAAATTATTAAAAAAAATGTTGGCCAGGGCTGTTGGGAACAACCAGTCACCCCACTGGACCTCGGAGGTGAGAGGGG
>NW_004525009.1:355047-362121 GCF_000260255.1 Octodon degus
ACTTCTGCCGCACAGGCGAGAGCTGCTGGAATGCAGCCATCACAGCTGTGCTCCTGGACCTCCAGAATGTCCGCGCCCTGGAGCGCTACCACGCCTGGGGCTCGCCAGGGTGCTGCACAGCGCCACCTGGAGGCAGCTCACAGGACAGAAACCCTGAAATATGCTTGAGTGCTTGCTGGTTTTGCTGTCTTGTGCCTCTTTGCAATGCTGTCTCTGTGCCAGGTCACCCTGCCTGGGAGCCCACTGACATGGGACCGAGACCTCCACACACTGTGAGCTAACCCAGCCACTCCTTCCCTACTCATCAGCATTGGGCATTTTGTTGCAGCAAAGACAAAAAATTAACCAAGACAGTGCATTAAATGCCATGTTTGACAGAGGTCACAAAGGGATGATGGTTCTTTCCAAGCACCCCACTCCCCCAAACAAACAAAATGCAGTGCTTGTGTCAGTGCATTCTGCTGTTCAACATTGTGCTTTTCCATGCACTGTATTCGCAGGAAATATTTTAACTATGGCTGACATGAAAATTAATAACACCAGAAGTGAAGCTATTGGGAAAACATGTTAGAACCGCAATAGAGTTAAAGTAAGAAATCTATGTAAGAGGCCACGAGTTAGCTCAGCAGATTTGTGCCCGCTTGGTAAGCATTATGCCTGGACATTGATCACTTGTAAAAAAAAAAAAAAAGTCACACAATATTTGTTCCAGTCCCTACAAAAAACCGCATTTATATGTATAACCAGGGAGCCACAGAACAAATTATCTTACTTCCAATTGTTTTCTAAGACAAGCATATGTTGAATTCTTGAACTCTACAATGTATGAACACAAATTTGGAATGAATCAAGTTCCACAACTAAGGTATCACTGTAGTTGATGGCTTAGGCAGCCTTCCGAGTCCCAGTGGACAATGATGCCGTTTTCTCCTTAGCTTCATGGGGTTTTCTTTCCCTGCCTCCCTCTCTGGGCCCCAGTGAGCTTCTCTGCTTCCTCAAGTGCATGTAAGCTGGAGCCTTCTCCAATCACTCCATATTCAGGGAAGGGGTAGGGGGCAGAGACCCCGGTTAACTGATTTTCGGACATGGCTCTTGGCATGGGCTGTGCTTTACCTTACAGTAGTGCTTAAATTACTCTCAGGGGAAACGACACTCTATTGTCCAGTTACGAGCTCTCATCTGCTCACCTGATAGTGCCCAACATAGTCTCACAGAATCTCTAGGAAGACAAGCTCCCACAGCAAGGATTATGCTGACATATGCTCTGGGTGACGACACAGTAACTTGGAGTCATATAGTTTGTGCCACAACTAGTAACCGGTGCCACTGTGGAAGTAAAGCAGAGCAGGAGAAGAAGGAAGGAATGTGTGGCCATATGGCCCAAAAAGTAATTTATAAAGCAAGCTGCAGAAACAAGCAGTGATAAGCAATGGGTATTAGCTTTTAAGGAAGGTGAAAATAGTATAAAATGTCTTGCAAGTGGTTGTTGAACAGGACCATAAGTATTGACAACCTTTCTGTTCTATGCTTTAAGTGGTGGAATTGTGCACTGCATGATTGTTTTCCAAGGTGGCATGCAAAAACAAACTAGAAATGGTCAGGTTCAGGTGGTCGGCCATCGTGTGTCAACCGTTGCTCAGGATCCTTGTCTTAGTTCCTGTTGCTAAGGACACGTGAAGCAGTGTAATAAAAGGGAATCTAATATTGGCAGGAGTCTGCCTCACTCCCAGCATGCTGCTGGAATCTGTACCTGAGAGCCAGGAGTGCTACAGACGCATGGGCCTCTTCCTCTATGTTCACGTCGTTTCTTCTCATTTGCCTGTGGGGAAGAAGTCTTGGTTACACGGCTGGCACCTTTCAGCTCTTAAGTCCTTCTGCCATTTTGAGAAATCACAGTTATTCCCCAGTAATGTAAGTGGACGTAGGAAACAATGATGGTAAACAGGTTCAGGGCGGATATATGTCGAGGTGAAAACCTCAAAATGTGGCACTGCCGGGCCTGTCATGGGAAAACAAATGAATTACTGCCTTTCTGTGTGAAAAGATGAAGGTAAGGACAATGGCTTTAGCCCAGGAGCTGTAGAGCCTTTTTGTTCCAGGTAGATTACGTGACCAACAGCAGCTGTGACTGAATCACACCTGAGTGTGCTGCGTGTGTGCACTACTGGTCTCAGAGAACACGTTTCCACATCTCTTGGGGACCACAGTCTCTGAAGACAAGACAGGGCTGCAGCTGTGGGCTGCTGAATCTCACTCACAGGATTCCGGGGCGCTAGAGCTGCCCACATTAGACATCAAAGAGTTCATTCCTCTGCAAGATTCAGAGCCTTTGTTTCCTACTGCCCTGCTTGTTTTCACAGGCTTGGGCCTCAGGTGTGCCCTCCACTTCCTGAGCCCCCTGACCGAGTCTGAAATGCAGTGGATTCCCAGAGAGAAATCCCTGTGAGCTCTAAGATAATTTTGGTCTTCCCATATTTCCCAAAACATTACTTCTCTCTTTTACTTAATCCTTCATTTGAACTCATTTTAGGAGTTTGGGAGCTCAGTCAAGTCCCTCAAAACTGATACCTAAGCTGGAGGATCAATGGGAGGTTGGGACTCCTGGCCCATACTTTTCTCATGTCCCGTGGTGGTGGCTATTGTGATTCCTACAGTGCATGAGCTGTTGTGCACTGATGCTTTTAATGGACCGCGAGCTGTCACAGCTCCCACTTTCTCTGTATTTTAATGGCTGTTGAGCTATGGGTGAGGAAGCCAGGGGAGCAGAAGGAGAATCCTTGTTTAGTAGCTACTTTTTTCTGATGTTCTCCAGGCGAGAGCTCCTGTAACTGGCATGTAGGACAGGAGGCAGCCCTGCTTGTAGGTCGGTGGGGAATGAAATAAGAATCAAGGGCCTTGTCCTCTCTCTCCTGCACTGCAGAACCTTTGCGTAGCTCCTGAGAAAGTCACCTTTCTGCACTGGGGCTTTGAAAGATCCTTTCCTGCAAGAATCCCCCAGCGCTTGCTCCCTTATGTCCAGCTCTTTTCTCAAATAGTCACTGCCTGCTGAGGCTTTCCTTTACCTTATTCCTTCCAGCCTGGTCACCTTGGTTACTTTCTCACTGAGTGGACACAGTATCCAGACACACAACCTAAAGGAGGAAACCTTCATTTTGGATGATAGTCTGCAGAGGTTTCATTGTGTGCTTTGTTGCCTCAGAGGACTTCTGCATGGCAGTGGGGAAGCGAAGACACTGTACCAGGCCACACCTTCGGTGACCAGCATTCTCCCACTGGGCCTCACCTGCCTACATCATACTTAGGTACAATTTTATCCGCAGGACCACAGAGATAGTTCAGTAGCATAAGTGTCTGCCTGGCAAGTGCAGGGCCCTGAGTTCAATGCCCGGTAGCACACACATAAAAATTATCTGCAGTGCAACCCGCTGCTGTGTACACTCTCCATGGTCCTGTTATCTCCCAGAGCCCTCCTATAATCACATGGGTCTTCGCTGGGATGTGTAGATCTAAAGTGAAACACTACGTAGGCCAGAGCTTCCTCTCCTACGCCTCTATGTGGTGCGGCATATAACCCCATGTCCCGTACAGTGTACTTTACTTATTTATCCACTGATAGCTGATTTCAAATGTTCAGTGCATCGTCTTCCAATCTTGCCAATATTTATTCTTCCTCTTTTGAGCAAAGAAATGTATAGTTCTCTCACTCTAATGCCACTTCATTCTCATCCATCTCCTTAGTCTTATCAGTCATATTACCTTTCATTTTGTTAAAAAATACTGTACAACATAATCATACACATGTCATCTCATACAATTGATGTTTAAATTATTTAGAATAGAAAAATCAGTGATTAGCTCTCTGTGTGTATTTTCTCTCTTCTAACAAAGTCCCACACACCTAGCAAATATAATGACAAAGGATTTGTCATAACCTTACTGGATGAAAATGTCAAGAACAGACACCCATAGGTTCATTGGTGAGGTCTCAATCTCTGATTTCATGGTGGTGCCTGGAATGCTGCCTTCTGCTCAATTAGAACATCATTCATTAGTGGATATTGATGGGATATTATTCCATTGTATACAACAGGATAGTATTTAGTATTAAAGCTGCAGGTCATTCTAACCCGTGATACCGCATACATCAAACGTGGGTATGTTTGGTTATGTGCTTGGTTCCAAGTCTAAAAAGCAGAAATTCAAGCGATTGATCTAGAGGTTCAGCAAGAGGAGAAATGGGAGTTCCTGTTTAGTCATTAAGGAGCATCAGTGTGGGAAGGTAAAGAGAATCTGATGATCAAAGGTGCTGGTGGGTGCACATAGTGAATATTCTTAATAGCAGTGAATTGGGCTGGGGAGATAGCTCTGTGGTCTAAGCCCCGGCCTGGCAAGCACAACAATCCAGGTTCGAACCCTGGTACCACATGTTGTGCTGGCCCCGCCCTGAGCGTGCTGAGTAGGCCACTGACCATGGGGGAGGTGGGGTACTCCTGTAATCCCAGTGATTGTGAGGGTGCAACAAGAATATCACTTCAAGTCTGAGCTGCATAGCGGGACTCTGTATAAATCAATAAATGACTTTAAAAATAGAATCAAATTCTAAACTGAAAAATAGTGTAAAAGGATAAATTTATGTTACCTGCATATTAGTATAAATGCAAATATTTTTAAATGAACTTGATGTAAAAACCTTTTCTCCCGACTGTCAGTTATACTGTGCCAGCGTTTGTATCAGCTGCTGTTTTTCATTCAGTTAGCCCCACACTGAATCTCACATGCAGCCTTTTAAACCAGAAGGGGGAGTCTTTCCACACCCGTCTTTCTTGCTTAGTCTTCACCCTTCCAGTCTCATGTGTTCATGTATGAAGATAAATATCAAATAATGCATAGTTTGGACAGGAATTATGTTGATTCAGGGAACAGTGTGGCGAACATTGCCAGTGGAGTAACATTAAGCCTTCCAATCTTTGAATAGGAGGTAATAATTGTGAGTTATTCGGGGTTTAAATTTCTTTCAAGGTTTCATAATTTTCAGAATATCCATTTTGCATTGTCCATAAATAGCTTTGTAAGAATTTTTATATTATTTTGAAATAACTTTCCAATTTCATTATCAAATTGCTCATTAAAGTGCATTGATGCGCATTTTTGTGTGCTCACCTTCTGTTTCCCAGAATTTCTGACTCTGCTTTATTCTAGAACTTTTAGCCAGGTGTGGTGGCACCTGGCCAGAATCCCAGTTTGTGGGAGGCTAAGCCAGGAGGACTGGTGAGAGTTCAAGGTCAGCCTGGGATATACAAAGTGATTAAAGGCCAGGCCCAATTGCATGTGTTCACCTTGTATCATCCAACCTGTTGACTTTGTTTCATTCTAATATTTACATGGCAGCTTCTAGGCCCATGATCAAGCAATTTGGAAATATCTGTAAGTTTTCTACTTTCCTTCTAAGTTTATTTTTTAACTTTGTTGTTACTTTTACTTATTTACTTTGCACCAGGGATTGAAAGTAGGTCCTTGTGTTTGCCAAACAGGTGCTTAGACAGTCGAACTCTCTCCTCAGCCCCTTTCATTCTAATTTTATTGATTAACGGTGTGAGCCGGAACTCTTGGCACAGTTTTGACTAGAAGTTGTGACATTAGCCACTTTTATGTAAATCCTGACAGTAGGGAATCAAGTGCTTACATTTGCAGAACAACCATTAAGCATGACTTTCCTCTGTGTCTCCATTATATACGCCTTATATCAGACGGAGAAATTTCTATTCCAACCTTATAATGGGTTCTTCATACCACTGTGCTGAATTTCTTTATGATTTTCTGCATGTTAAAAGAGAGTCAATCATTATACTTTTTATGTGTGCTTCCAGCCCTGTGTATTTTTTTCTCCTCTTCCCTGTGTAGTAGGGTGAATGTTGTAACATTTGGTTCACATAAAGCAGTTACTGAGCTTCTATGCTCTTGAATCTGTATTCTCTTCCTGTGATTGTGTATTTTTCTTCTTATGTTCTTTTCAAATGCACTGAGTTTTCTAAGCCCTGCTTTATCGTTGTTTGCCTACCAATGCACTCTTTATTGATGTATTTTTCATTTAGGAAATTTTCACTTGCTTATTTTCAGAAATATTTTCTCTTCCTTGATTCCAAATTTTTACTAACTTTCTAAGCATCTCCTTTTTATTTTCAGGAAAAAAAACCCAGAATTTCCCAACAAGTAGTAGGATCCTAACACGTGTTATCAGACTGCATATTGTCATCTTCCAATATGAATTTGGAGTACAGACTATTGGCATAAAAATCTCTGTAAGACATATTAGCAGGAACCTTCCTTTTCAATAAACTAAGAGATGCTAACAATACAATTAACATGCAATTTTTCAACCTTTTCTCTTCCCCACTTACTGATTCTTTATTCCTTTGAGCAATATCCCCATTTCACAATAGCCATGTGTATTTCAGATCATTTGCTCTTTCAATTTCTCACACCAGGTAGGGTGTTGTAGCTCAAAAATCAGATGACAATGAGGCAAGTCCAAAAGTTAAAAGAAGAACTTTATTTTAGCTGGTACCCAGCGGCGGTCTCTATGCAAGGTGCAAAGAAGCGCGAGGAGCATTGACAAGGGTCACTATTTAAGCTTGAAAACCCCAGAAACAGGGGAGGAGTGGAGAGGAAGAAGTGGCAGGGTCATTAGTTCATGGGGTGGTCCTGTTGGGTGAAGGTGCTGAGTTGGCAGTCATACAGAGTTCATTGAGATGAGGTTTGGGGAACAGATATCATAAGGCTTGAGTCATAGGGGTGAAGAATTGGGATGAATTGGGAGCAATTTGAGTTGGCAGTCAAGGGGCGAGGAATTCGGAGGAATTGGGAGAAATTTGAGTTAGCAGTCAAGGGGTGAGGAATTGGGAGGGGTCCGCGCATACAGAACAGGAACTCCTCGAGGTTAGAAGGGCAAGAAAATGGAGTCAATTTTGACAGGGTACAACATAGGGGATATAATTTTATACACGTGTGATTTAGTTCACTCAGGAGTATGGTCTGTACTTCCACCCACTGACATAACAACAACCTCGAGTTTAT
>NW_004525009.1:363331-364360 GCF_000260255.1 Octodon degus
GCTGCGCCTGGGCTGGGACTGGTCCCGCCGGCGCAGGGTAGCAGGAAACTCTCCGCACACTCACCGGACCTGGGCTAGGACTGGGTCTCCTGAACAAGTTTTCACTGCCACAAGCAAAGCGAAGTGGTTCCCATACCGATCGCCATGCACTGATGACAAATTTTATCAAAGATCTAAATATTAAAACAGAGAAACTAAATCTACTGGAAGAAAAAGGAGGTACAAACCTTGAAGATACAGGTGTATGCCAAGAATTCTTGAACCAAACCGAAACTGCATGGGAAATACTTCAAAGAATCAAGTGGTACGTCATCTTATTTAAATCTTTCTCACATCCAAAGCAATTGGCTTCATTGTTATTCTGTGGACCCAGTACGGCAAGGTTGTTGAGGTGAGTGTGAGTTTACACCCTTCTTGTGTGTGTATTTTACTAAGGGTCTACAGAGTCTCACTACACAGATAGGACTCTAGGTGATCCGCCTGTGTTCAGCATCATAGGAGCTGGGATTACAGGTGTGGGCCACCACTCTAAATCTCAGTCACCATCTCAGCATACCTCAGGGGTGGGGGCAGCACAGCTGGTTTGGGGAATGAATCTCTGACTCCTGCATCTGCCTTCTATTTCTCCATTGATCTGTGATGCCTCACCTGGCAAGAGCGAATCTTATTTGCCTCTTTTCCTCCAATTATTGGCACACTGTAGCTCACCAGAGGTTGGCCCAGGGACCTGCAGGAATGCGAGTGACACAATGGGATCGAGTATAACACCCAAAGGATGGACAGGTGGAACTATAGAAGTGGCAATGTCCATGCACCACAAAATCCAAGACTCTGCAAACAGCCCCATCACTAGTCCAGGAGAATGGCCCCTTTCCCTGCATTAGTGGGACCAAGCAACTGAGAGAATGCCAGCTAAACAGTAGGGAGCACATGATGGATGGGTAAGAGTAGTGAGATGGAAACACTGGAAACAGGAGCCTACAGGTGTTAAATTAGGAGACTGAGTGCTGTGTTAGTGAGAAAGACACA
>NW_004525009.1:366615-367402 GCF_000260255.1 Octodon degus
ATTTGCATATGTCCAGGCAGTAGCTTTATAAAATATACTGCTAACGTGCTTCCAAGGAGCTCTGCTGGGCTTGGCAGATAACTTGGCAGTCTAAGTAGCTGTCTGACATGGGCGAGTACCTGGGTTGGATCCATGGTGCCACATGCTGTGCCGGGCACAGAACCCCAGGTGTACTATGCAGGCCACTGAAACTGGGCATGGTAGTGCATGCCTGTGATCCCAGTGCTGGGGAGGCTGAGACCCGAGGATCACTCTGAGTCCTAGCTGTGCAGCGAGCCCCTGCATCAAATAAATAAATAAACAATAAATAAATAAGAATTTTAAAAATAGGCTGTGCTCACACTGCCTGAGCTGTGCTGATTTCTCAGATTTTCTTCCTTGCTGTTCATGAGTAAGTAAAGGCCAACATTTGCCTTCATTTCAACCAGGATGACTTTGTTCACTAATTCCTCTCCTCCATAAAGGGTGTATTTTATTGTTACTTTGTATTTCTAATAGACTCTAGCTTAATGGAATCTCCCACATGATCCTTGACTGCTGAGAACTCCTGTGTTGCTAGCAGCTTTCTTGAGCTGTGTTCCAGGACATTGTTTGGTGAATTGTTTCAGGTTCCATCTTCGTGAGCCCTGATTGGAGAATGAACTGAAGGGATTCAGCGCAGCTCTCAAGAGTAAAGATAGCTTTCCCTTCTGAAGTATTGGGCTTTCTGCCCTCCTAATTTCCTAGGGGCATTGGTCATGCCTCTCTTTTTTGTGATGAGTTGGGTAGGGTTACCCCAAGTGCACTT
>NW_004525009.1:368140-369864 GCF_000260255.1 Octodon degus
TGTATTATCTGACCATACTGCAATCAAATTACAAATTAATGAAAAAAACCTACAAAAACTCCATTAAAACATCAAAAATACATAACACCATCTTGAACAACCAATGCTTGACATATCAAAGTAAACAAGAAATTAAACAATTACTCCAAGCAAACTAAATTTCACATGCAACTCACTGGAATTTGTGAGATGCAATAGAAGCAGTCTAGAGATAGAAATTTATAGTAGTGAACTCTCAGATCAGAAAGATAGAACGAGAACAAATAAGTAGCCTACAGCTGTAATTCAGCTTTTAATAAAAGAACAGGTCAAGCCCATAGCCCAAAGAAAGGAAGAACTTATGAAGATCAGAACAGAGATTAATTCATAGCAATAATTCACAACAATAAAACAATGGAAAGAGTTAATGAATCAAAACTTGGTTTCTTGAAAGGTTAACTAAAATTTGTAAATCCCTCTCCAATGATATCAAAAGAAAGGAAAGAAAAAAGCTCAAATTAATGCAATAGGGAATAAAAAGTGTGAAATCCCTGCAGGCCCTGTGGAGTTTCAGAAGGTCATCAATACCTACTTATGAAATTATTACTACCATAGCAGTGAAAACACAGAAGAAATGGAGATTCCTAGAGATGGATGAATTAGCAAAATTGTCTCAAGAAGATAGAATAATTCTGAGTAACCTAATATCAGCTAATGATATTTAGAATGTAATTAAAAACATAGCAGCAAAGGAAAGTCCAGGTCCAGATGGGATCACAGCTGAATTCTACAAGAAATTTAGAAATTTAATGCCAATACTCCTTAAAATCTTTAGTGAAATGAAAATGAAACAATTCTCCACGACCCATTTCTGGAACTACTACTACACTGATACCAAAACCACAGAAAGAAACAACCAAAAAAAGAACACTAGAGGCCAACCTCACTAATGAATGTATATTCAAAGTATTCAATAAAATACTAGCAAACAGAGTCCAGAAAATCCTCAGGAAGACTAAACACCATGGATTGGTGGGAGTTACCCCGGTGATGCACAGATAGTTCAGAGTATACAAATCTGTAAATGTATTACACTATATTAACAGAGCCAAAGAGAAAAAATAACACATGAACATCTCAAAAGATGCAGAAAAACCTTTTGAAAAAGTCCAAACTCAGTCGTCATAAAAATCTTAAAGAAAATCAGAATATCTCAATTGCCCACATCCACAAAAACCGTTTGAATCCTTCCTTTTTTTTCATAATTTTATTGACAAACAAATAGCAATGAGAAAGTTTCAAATCAAATTGGTAGGAGAGTTTCAATAATTAACAAATCACATTCTGTCTTCCTAATGGTCCTACAAACTGTTAAAGGATTGTAGTCATTCTTTAAATTTTAGGTCAACAATTAGTTATTACTTTTAGTAATTCGTGAAAGCAGGAAAGAACATAACAAAAGGCGCAAGATGGGCCCCTCCTGTCCCTTGCTGAAGGCGCTACGTAGCTCGTGGGCAGGGGTCAGAAGTGGCCTCTGGGCCGAGACCTACTGCTCCGTGACTGCAGGCTCAGCCCATGCAGAAGTGGGGCCAGCCGATCCGTCTTGATGCATTCATGCCCTGGAGCCTTTGGAAAGGTCCCTGTGGACACACTGCTGCAGTCTGCAGAGGGACAGGATCTCAGGTAGCTCCTCCCATTTTCTATGAGTGGCAGGCTGGGGGCCAATGTCTCCTCTTTGCTCCCCA
>NW_004525009.1:397150-398078 GCF_000260255.1 Octodon degus
CAGGCTGCTGTCTGGCCACCATGAGGGGCTGCGCCATTCACACACACTCAGCAGCATGAAAACTTAAATCCTTCCCCTACAGGCATCAGGCAAGGGCCCACTAGCAGATCAACCTAATGAAACCCGATGTAGAGAGCTTGTACCTTTTCCACCACATTCAGGGCCCCTGGGCTTTTGGGTAGAGTCCAACATTAGCCTAAGAAATCGATAATGATCTCACCACCACTTCTGTGCACTAACTGCCAGCCAAGATTCCTGGGACTGGACACTAAATAACTAACTATGACCAGGCAAGTCTACCGTGTTGCTAAAAAAATCCTGTACTCCATGGTTCAAATACACTTCTGGGGCAATTCTACCAACACCTTTTAGGAGGAAACAGCACTGAAAGAATAAAAAAGCCTTATAATGCAGGCATAAATCCCCGAAGGGAGGACCACAAATAGGGTCTAAAGTCTGCTTCTGAGTGGAATGGAAAGAACATAAGAACAAGCTCCGGCTCTGCAGCTCAATCTCCAGGTTGTGGGCTTTGCCTAGTGCAGTGACTTGCCTCTAGCAGGGGACCCAACTACCCTGCCTATGCTCAGCTGCCCATGGCTGCCTAAGGAGCAGAGGTCTAGGACAAAATGGGAATGACACAAACCTGATTCCACAATGCTGAGCCACGAGGATGAGTGGTGTCCATCAGAGTGGGGACGGTGTGCTGTCACATGGGGACTGGGCTAGAAGACAGAAACCAGAACCGAGATGTAGCTCGGGGGGAAGGCATTTCCTTAGCACGCGTGAAGCACTGGTGTCTATCACTAGGTCGGGATGATGGGGTGGGTGTGCAGGGGTATTAAGTGCACAGGCGAGAGGATGGCAGGGTCTGCACAGCTAGAAGTGTAGATGAATGACACTTGTCACTCACCCTGAGGACTGGGTAATT
>NW_004525009.1:398178-405170 GCF_000260255.1 Octodon degus
GAGGGTCTGTGATGACTATGAGAGGACCTGGGTGCAGGCATCGTCTCCAAGAGCAACCACAAAGGAAACGCAAACCCAGCAACGTGTGTGATGATGATGCAAGTGGGGAAAAGTCCTCAGTGAAGTATAGGATGCCCGAAAGGCCATAATGCTGAGAAGCCATGGGAAAGGCATGGATATGGGCCTGTGAGTCTCCTACACACTGGGCTACAGGAGCTACAACCCACCCTTGCCAGGCTACAGTCAGCACAACACACTAGAGCTCCGACGTGTGAGACAAGAGCTCTGAGCAGGAAAGAAAAAACAAGCCCTCCTCCAACCCAGCACACATCGTTAAACACAGATATCCTCTGTCATGTCACAGATTTTGACAACAGCTTGGTCACTTGATGATAGCTTGACTCCCAAGGCAGAGGGCTACCTTTTTCAGAGGTAGAGATCCAGCCCCAAACCTGCGCACAGTGGGACCACTAAAGGCCCGGTTGGACAGAAGCAGAGGGCCTCAGAAGGCAGAAGACAGGCCACTAACACAGAAGCGCATCAGCTGCAGTACGGAAGGAGGCCAGGTGCAGAGCCTGAGCACTGACCAGCAGGCAGATGAGACCCAGGCTGGTGCTGCCACTGTGGCTTCAGTAGAGACCCTCCTGCTGTGAGTGCTAACCACCGGTGGGTGATGTGCGCCCCGGATGTATCAGAACAACTGCTGGGGGGATCCCAGCCCCAGGGGACCTATGGGACCAGGCTTGTCTTTGCCCGGTAGAGCCACTTCTGGCTCTGGTGTGCACCCACGTGCCAGGACTGAGCCCAGCGTGGAGGTGGGGTCCAGGCTCACTGAGCTTGCTTGCTCTTCCTACCCCTGGCTCCTTCCTCATTTATTCATGGCAGCACTGCCTCAGGAGGACACTGGAGCTGCCCACACTGAGACAGATGCCAGTCCATTCTTGGTTAGAAATGTAACAGCCGGGATTGAATATACTGTCCATGGGAGACCAAATTGAAAGGAATTAAAGAACTTTTATTAATTAGCCAGCAACCTATGGGCTCTGCTCTCCATCTGGGAAGACACAGAGGCCCATTTCTTTATTCCCTACCTGCTTTTATAGTTTCTTTGTTGTCATGAAAACTGGGCAGGAATGTGATACCCCTATATCCTGTAGGTGCAGGGTCACGGCAGGAATGTGATGCCCTCATATCACATAGGTGCGAGGTCTTGCGCAGAGGGATTTATGGCTAAATGCAGGCAAACAGTGTGTCTCTTATTGTCTGAAATGGGTCCTGTCTCCTCATGTCCTATATGTTTATAAAGTCTCTGACAGGGCAGGGGAAGGAGTGAGGAATGGGGTAGTTTAGGGAAGGCTGCTTCTATGTAAATACTTCAGGCAGGGGTTAAGCTAAATTCAATTCTGCCTCAGTCTCTTCTACTTCTAAAAGTGAATACTGTATTATCCTACATGCAACCCCTTACAGTCCTCCCTCTTAGGCATATTGTTCTTTCTAAGAAATATGTCTATCTGAAGATGGCAGCTTATCCCTTATTTCTATTTAATGTTATCTTTCCTCTCTATTGGACAGGCCTTTCTACTCACGCTCCATGTTTGGGTCATTACCCAACTGACTAAACAAGGCCCTGCACTTAACATGACTAGCAGGGCAGTTATTGGCCTGGCAATTCCCATTATGAGAGAGGTTGACCTAGGGATCCAGTTAGATAGGGAATCATACCACTTGGGGCCATCGTACTAATTATACACCATCTTTTTCTCTCTTCAGCATCATGGTCTAGTTTTTCTAGAGTCTCTGTGATGACCCATGACTTGTTGACCTAAAAATAGCACTGTTCCCCTAAGGCTGCGCAGAGTCCTCCTTGTTTCATGAACATCAAATTAAGCCCCCTTCTGTTTTGTAACACTACTTTTGTTAGAGAATTTATCTGTTTATGTATTTCTTTTGGATCGCAGCTACAGCTTGGATCCTAGGCACGTTTTGCTTTTACTGTCAGTTATCCAGTGAAATCCCTTGGAGGCCAGTCTCTCAATGGCCTATGGCTCCTATTCTCATAGCCAAACATCCTCTTAGAGCTACTCCAGCTAGAACAGTCACTAACACAGGGGTTGCCCTTCATATATGAATATCTCAGAGAATAGATGTCTGTCTTTTAGTTCCCCTCGGATGATTTGTACTCAGGGAATCAGTGTAGTTACAGACAAGGGCCCATCGCAGTTAACCTCTGTGTTTGATCCAGACAATTAAGTATCACATTGGAACAGAAAACCATGCTCTTGAGGAGCCCGGTAGGTGAGATTTTGTGGAGCTAGCTGCGTGCAAGTGTCCTGATTTTTTCCTTCAGCCCACAGAAATTCCTTTTCTGCACACTGCTTCTACCATCCACAGAGACAGTGTCTCTTCCTCTTCTGAAGAGTGCATATATTAGGTGGGTACCATAGCCTCTGAGGAGGCCTCATAAAATGTTGTACAGGACTGTATACACCTCCATCAGGCTTCTGCTGATGCAGGGCTAGACAGGTTTAGCAAGTAGTGGATGTCACCAAGCAACTGATAGATTTCAGACTTAGCTCTTTGGCTACCCATCTCCATTTTGGGGGATTGCATCTTATCTCCTAGGTTCTGGGGTTGACTGTGGTTTACACTTACCTTCATTTCGGATAATTATTGGGCCAGTGTCGTGTACACGATGCAGTTCCTGAGTCAAAGGTGGGAAAGTGGTCACTGACTTATGAAGGGTTGTCTCTACCAGGGTGATCTTGATGACAATGCTTGGGTCATATTCTGAGACTGTACCAAGGTGCGTGCACACATCCCACTTGAGTCCAGTAGACCAAAGTGGGGCAGCAACATTTTTTCAACAATCTTGGTCAGTGTGCAAAGCCATCTGAGTTCCCAGTGAGACAACCTGCACATTTTTCCCAGCACTCCTGAATATGTGCATCACTTTTTATCCACACCAACTGGTTAGGGTTTTTGGGTGCTGGTGACGGCTTCCTTCAAAAACTCCTCCTGAAGCTCAGTTCTCTCACAACCCCAAAGTGAGCAATATGCCTCTTCTCCTTTAGCACAGTTCCCTCCCATCACCTTTGGGCACTCCTATGGCCCATGCCCAACTATAGCCAGGTCTTGGTTTTGCCTTCATGTGCACGGGAGCATGCATTGACTGCCTGCTTTTGGACCCCACTGGAGGGACAGAATATTGTGCTGGGTCAGCCCTTTCCTTCCAATACTCTGGGTGCCATCATTTACACGTCAGAGCAACAAATACTACAATCTGTTGAGCACAACGCAGGCAAAAAGAGTCAAGCACAATCTGCCTGTTCTGATAGAGTCCACCCCAGGTCACTTGAGAGTGTAACTGCAGAGGTGTTCTCCTGAAGTCTCTGAGCTGACACCAGCTGTCATCCATCCCATGGTAGCTGCTAAGAATATCAACATTGCCTCAAGCAGCAGGTTCACAGTGATGATTTGGATAGAGCTTTCTCTTACCTGAGTCATTCAGCACATCCAGGTGCATAGGGTCTGAGGGACAACAGAACTAATGGCACGGTAGCTAGTCAGTTCTTCACTCCTGAGTGATGAATCCACAGCTTACAACCTGTAACTTTAACACAGGTGGGTGCGCAGTCAGGATGACATCATATGGCCCCTCCCATCTGGGCTGGATGGGCTTTTTCCTGAAGCCATGGATTAACACCAAGTCCCCTGGTTTGAATGTATGTAAAGGGCTATGAAGGGGGAGTGGTTAATGTTCTAACAGTTTTCTGTAGTCCCATCAGAGGTTTTTGCAAGGCCTGCACTTGCTGTTGCAGGCTCAGAGTTCCAGTATCTCGCAGTCTCTCCAATAGTGGCACCAAGAGTGGCAGTTTTCCAAAAATAATTTCAAATGGAGTGAGTGCTTCCTGTTATAAGGTGCAGCGTCACAAAAGCAAGGCCATCAGCATGGACATCCAGTTTGCGCCTGTGTCCTGGCATAGTTTGGACAGGGTGCTCTTCAGGGTGTGGTTTTGCCTCTATACTTGGCCAAAGCTTTTCAGTGAGTAGGCAGTATATCACTTCCATTTTAGGCTCCAGGAGCCAGGAAGATAGCTAAATAGAATAAGCACTTGCTGGGGAAGCACAAGGGCCTGAGTTCAATCCCCACTTCCACCAAAAAAAAAAAAAAGTAACATTTTAGGCTCCAAACACTGGAAAGATCTTAACAACTCTACCCACAAAAGCAGGCCCATTATCTGAGCCTACCATAATGGGGCGCCCATACCAGGGGTGATTGGTTCCATCAGGGCTTTACCACCTCTCTGGAGGTCTCAGTTCGGGTGGGCAGGGCCTCTACCCATCCTGAGTAGGTGCAAATAAGCAGGAACAAATACTAATTGTTTCCAACTGTCGACGTGACCTCAGTAAAGTCCACTTCAACATCCTCAAAAGAGAGAGTTCCCTGTTGGAGGATGCCGAGTTCACACTGTGGGCAAGAACCTGGATTATTGTTAGCACAAGTCACACATTTGCTGGCCACTAAGATGCACAAGGTCCAAAGCCTGGAGATATAGGAATAGTGCCCAAGCAGCTTGGTCATAGCTGTCTTGCCCAGGTGGTTCTTCTCATGTAGTTTCCAAATCACGAAATGTCCCATGTGTTCAGACAAAAATATTCTTCCCTTGAGAAGAATTGCCACCCAGTTTTTCTCTGATGCCCCTTCTTACTTGGACCACAATAACTCAGTCTGAGAATATTTGGGTAGCTGAAGGAGTGGCGCTACCATGATACGTGTATTTCTGGCAGTGAGCCCCCCACAGCAGCTTGCTTTGCTGCCAGGTTGGCAGCCCTATTGCCTCGGCCTTTTTGATATCAAGGACAGTGTATCACTGCCACCTTAGTGGGCCACCATACTTCCTGTAACAAGCTTAAAATCCCCTGGGAATTTTTGAGTTCTTTTCCTCCTGTGGTTAGGAGGCCTCTTACATTTCGGGTTGAAGTAGCCGGAGGTCATGCTCCTAACGACACTGTGCTTTCCATATTCACAGGCATTGTTCTTGCCCTCCATACCCTATCTGTTACTATACTGCTTCCATCTGCAAACAGGACGAGGTTGGGGGCTAAGAGCGGTGTGTCTTACAGGTCAAGTCTTGTACAATAAATAACGTTGATGGTCTCCATGCAATCATGTTCCAGGTGTTCCTGTACTAAATGGATTTTTTTTAAAAAAGTTATAGGTGAGTCTTCAAGGAGGGCTGCCTGGTACAGGGCCAGTCTAGTACCAAGGAGCCAACTTTCACCAGGGCCCCACACCGTGACTCTACCACATGGGGCACGACCACGCTCAACTACCATCCCACAGTTAATTTCTCAGCCTCCTTTACTAATACATCAGTTGCTGCAGTAGCCTGCAAGCCCAATGACCACCCAGCAGCCACATAGTTCAGTCTTTTGGACCAATAGGCCATAGGGCACTTCCATGGCCCTAACATCTGAGTTAAGACTCTCACTGCAACTTCTTCTTTCTCATGAATAAAAAGGTGAGAGGGCTCAGTGATGTCTGCAAGGGCCAAAGCAGGATCCCTCAACAACTACTTCTTTAAATCCTCAAATGCTTTTCTCTGCTCTGAATTCCAACCCACGGGGAGGCTATTACCTCCGTTCAGGGCTTCATACAAGGGTTTTGCAATGGACACAAAATTTCACCCCCACAAAAGACAAAAACTCACCATCCCCAGGAACTCTCATAACACCTTTCGGGTGCGGGGCTCCTCTAGCCCTTGAATAGCTTGTGTCCGGGAGCTTGAGAAGGCACAGGTTCCCCATGTCAGGGTGAATTCGAGTAATTTCACAGATTGAACACATATTTGAGCGTTGCTCTTAGAGACACAGTACCCCTTATCTTGCCAAGAGTCCTAGTAGCTTCTTTGCCCCCTCTTTAAATCATCTACATATGGTAAGAGAGAAGTTAGGATTGTTATTAGCAAAAGGCACCAGATTCTTTAATAAAGCTTTTCCAAAACTAGTAAAGGGAATTTTAAATCCTTGGGAAGTCATGTCCACATCAACTGGCACTTGTGTAGGCCCTCTGGATCCTCCTGTTAAAGGTGAACAATTCATGGGAAGCAGCTGTCAAGGGAATATAAAAGAATCTATCTTGATATCTAACACAGAGTAAGAGAGCTAGTAAGGGGGAGCAGACTTAAGCACCTTAAAATAAAAAGTGTGACCAGAGAACTATTATTTCTGATCAACCATGGACATTTCAGTAGTTAAATCCCTGCAGGGTGTTAACAGGCAACACAGGTACACTTTTACAGAGAACATTTGACATCAATATTTATATATAGCAATGTAACATAAGTCAGGATGAAATGTCCATTTTAGGTAGCATACATATCACAAAAGTTTTCTTCATGTTGGCTTGACAAGGACCTGTTATTATAATTTAAAAAATAATCTTTTAACTAATGACCAAATAATTGACGGTGACTTTAAGGAGATTTTGGGGGCTCTCCATTGATGAATACAGAACAGCCAGTCCTGTACCCATCAATCAAGTGTCCTCTCCAATAACCTCTCCCCATTTCAATTTTTAAATTATAAACCAATTCTGATATCACATAGACCAGCTGGTAACTGAGGAGAAAGCATGCTTTAAAGTCTATATTTAAAGCTCAGATAAAAGAAAAATAGCTATTCATTCAACAATGTATAAATCCAAAAACAAATATGCAGATTAAATAAATATCTTTACAAAACCAGAGTGCACTCAAATATATTTCTGGCGGGGTTGATTACGATGACTTCTTTTTTTCTTTTTAAGTTTGTACTTATGAGAGAATAGTCAGAACTTTTGTAGGTCAATTAGCAGAGATCTCTTATAAGAAGAATTTGAAAAAATTAGACCCCCCACCTTGCTTTTGGTTAATACACTTTAATGATTTATAAGCACAACTTTTTGTTTTTGTTTTTTGTTTTTTGTTTTTTATTTATTTATTTATTTATTT
>NW_004525010.1:0-417 GCF_000260255.1 Octodon degus
ATGAATGTGTGTCCCAGTTCATTTGGGGATCAGAAGAAGTTTTTGTAGCAGTGTAGTGAAAGCGGTCCAGGAGGGCCTCTTTTGCCAAAGGGCCTGGATACTCTAGGGAATTTCTTCACCAAGAACTCATCCTGGAAATTGAAATCCTCTGGTGGAGATAATGAGCCACACCTGAGCCTGTCAGGCCTGGTACAGCTAGATCCCATTGTGGCCCTTTAGAAAAGAGGGCTTAGCAAATGTGTTTTACTCTGGTGCCTGGCCTTAGCTCAGTTGTTTAAGTGGCTGCTTCCACAAAGCTGTCAGCCTCAGGATGCTGTTATTCAACCCCCACAACTCTCCAGCCTGCCATACCAACTGTGAGGTCATTCATATCAAAAAATATAAAAAAAAAAAACACCTTTTTCCACACTTTTTCTA
>NW_004525010.1:1075-3794 GCF_000260255.1 Octodon degus
TGTGTGTTTGTGTGTGTGTGTGTGGGTGTGTGTGTGGTTGTGTGTGTGTGCTTGTATGTATGTGGCCAGCTCTGCCCCTCAGGGGGCTGGGCTGCGTTTCATGTGGTGTTGGGGGATTGAACCGCAGTCCATGTACTTTATTAACATTTTTCTAGGTATTTGCTTTAGACAACTGAGACATCTCCCCAACAATAAAATGAATTTTAAAAAGATTTTCAGTATTATTTCTTCTTAAACTTTTACAATCTATAAAAACCTATCCATCTGCACATGTTGGCTATAGGGAACTCAATGGAAGACTTGTCCACCAAACTCATTCTGTAGAGACTTGCCTGTAGGTGCTGTCTTCATGAATGCGTGTCCCAGTTCATTTGGGGATCAGAAGTTGTTTTTGTAATAGTATAGTTGAAGCGGTCCAGGAGGGCCTCTCTTCCCAAAGTGCCTGGACAGTCTAGGGAATTTTTTCACCAAGGATTCACCCTAGAAATTGAAATCCTGTGGTGGAGAGAATGGACCACACCTGAGGCTGTCAGGCCTGGTGCAGCTAGATCCCATTGTGGCCCTTTAGAACACAGGGCTTATCAAGTGTGTTTCACTCTGGCGCCTGGCCTTAGCTTAGTTGTTTAAGTGGCTGCTTCCACAAAGCTGTCAGCCTCAGGATGCTGTAGTTCGATCCCCACAACACTCCAGGCTGCCACACCACCTCTGAGGGCATTCGTTTCAAAAAATATAAAAAAAAAACCTTTTTCCACACTTTTTCTAGAAAGGACTGGGGTGGGAGTGAGCAACTTCAGGGAAAATGTTTTCTCAAGTACCAGGCGCGGAATACTTGGTGAACTCGTGAGGTAGAGAAATCAGGTTGGACCAGGAATTCCATTTATGCCTCAGAATGGCGCAGCCTTAGGAATTCCCAGCTTCCTAAATGCTCTATCGTTCAGTTGGACTTGCTCTTCTTAGACCTCAGGCTGCGCCCTCTCAGGTGAGCTCTCAGAGGAGAAAGATATAAGCGGAGGAAGATATCTTCTTCTCATATCATAGAGTCAAAACCATCCTTTGTACATGGAACTGTGAATGCCTTCTTTAGACAGGGGAACTAGGGCCCTTGGAGTCAGGGCGTATGAAATAGCATTTCCATTTCTGGTGTGCCCATGTCCTGAGTTCCTGCCCTGCCTATGGAGTCAGAGCAGTGAGAATCAGGAGGCTGAGTTTCCAATCCCCATTCCTTGAGCCTTACGGCAATTAAATAAAAAAATTAAAAATATTTTTTCTTTCGCACAACCAAGAATTGAACTCGGCCCTTGCTCTTGCTAAGGAAGTGATTATTCCACTAAGCCTTCTCCCCGGGCCATTAGAATTAATTTTTATCCCTTATTTTTTTATGTTTATGTGTTTGTGTGTGTGTGTGTGTGTGTGAGTGTGTGCGTGTGCTTTTATGTACGTGGCCAACTCTGCCCCTAAGTGGGCTGGGCTGAGTTTCTTGTGGTGTTGGGGGATTGAACCGCAGTCCTTGTGCTTTATTGAGATTTTTCTATGTATTTTCTTTAGACCACTGAGCCATCTCTCCTACCCTAAAATGAATTTTAAAAATATTTTTAATATTATTTCTTCTTAATCTGTGACAATCTATAAAAACCTATCCATCTGCACATGTTGGCTATAGGGAACTCAGTGGAAGACTTGTGCACCACACTCATTCTGATTCTACTTGCCTGCAGGTGATGTCTTCATGAATGCGTGTCCCACTTCATTTGGAGATCAGAAGTAGTTTTTGTAGCAGTATAGGGGAAGGAGGGCCTCTCTTCCCAAAGTGCCTGGACACTCTAAGGAATTTCTTCACCAAGGACTCACCCTGGAAATTGAAATCCTCTGGTGGAGAGAATGAGCCACAGCTGAGGCTGTCAGGCCTGGTGCAGCTAGATCCCATTGTGGCCCTTTAGAACTAAGGGCTTAGCAAGTGTGTTTTACTCTGGGGCCTGTCCGTAGCTCAGTTGTGTAAGTGACTGCTTCCACAAAGCTGTCAGCCTCAGGTTGCTGTAGTTCGATCCCTATAACTCTCCAGCCAGCCAATCAAGCCCTGAGGGTATTTGGGGAAAACTAAATATCTTTAATCCATTTTTTTCTAAAAGGATCAGGAGTGGGAATCAGGTAGAATGTTTTCTCTTGGGCCTGGCACGGAATACACAGTGACCTGATGAGGTAGCCAATGGAATTTAGACCAGAATTTCAATTTTTGCTTGGAGACTTGACCAGCTTTAGGAAGACCCAGCTTCTGAAAAGTCCTAGCATTTAGCTGGACTTTCTCCTCTTTAAACTCAACCTCGAGTTCGGAGGTGAGTTCTACTGGGATAAAGATGTCTTGTTCTTGTATTATAGAGTCGAAACCATCATTTCTGCATGGAACTGTGAATACGTTCATTAGACTGGCGAATTGTGTCCCCTAGGAGTCAAGGGGAGAGAAAGAGACTTTTGAATTCTGGTGTGCCCGTGACCTGAGTTCTTACCCAGCCTATTGAGTCTGAGCACTGAGATTAAGGAGGCTGTGTTTCCAATCCCTGTTCCTTGAGCCTGAGGGCAATTAAATTTAAAAAATTAAAAATATTTGTTTTTTTTGGCAGAACTAGAGAGTGAACTCAGGCCCTTGCGCTTGTCAGGGAAGTGCTTGTTCCACTGAGACTTTTTCCTGGCCCATTAAAATTAATTTTTATTTTATATTTATTTT
>NW_004525010.1:3894-9378 GCF_000260255.1 Octodon degus
GCTGGCTAACATGTGGTACTGGGTCATAGAACCACAGTTCCTGTGCTTTGTTAAATTTTTCTAAGTAGGTGTTCTAGATCACTGAGCCATCTCCACAGCACTGTCATTATTTTTTAAATTTTTATTTTTTTTTGTATTTGAGAAAATTTAACATCAAATTCATCTGCACTTGTTGTCTACATGATACTCCAAGGAAGAATTTTCCATGAAATTATGTTGGAGGAGCCTCGCCTGTGGGTGCTGTCTTCATGAATGCATTTCCCAGTTGAATTGTGGACCGGAAGTCTTGCTCAGGGCTCTCTAGTTTGAAAGGATTAGTCGGGTCCCTCTTCGCAAAAGGCCTAGATCCTCTAGGAAATTCTTCAGCCAACAAATCACCCTTGGAAACTGAAATCCTAATGTAGAGAGAATGAGCTCCACCTGGGACTGTCAGGCCTGGCACAGCTGGGTCCCATTGTGGCCCTTAAGAAGAAAGGGTTGAGCAAGTGTGTTTTAGTCGGGCACCTGGCCATAGCTCAGGTCATTCAGAGGTTGCTTCCACAAAGCTGTCAGCCTCAGGTTGCTATATTTCGATCCCCACAACACTCCAGCCAGCCAAGCAAGCCCTGAGGGCATTTGGAGCACAAAAAAAAATTATCATTCCATTTTTTTCTCAAAGAACTTGGAGTGGGATTCATGAAAAATGTTTTCTCTGGGGCCAGGCTTGGAATGCAGTCTGAATTGGTGAGGTAGCCAAACGAATTTGGACCAGAATTTCAATTTTTGCCTTTAGACTGGAGTATCCATAGGAAGGCCCAGCTTCCAAAAATGCCTAGTATTTAACTGGTCTTCCTCCTCTTAGAACGCAACTCCGAGTTCGGAGGTGCGTTCTAAGAGGACAAAGATGCCTTGTTCTCATATCATAGAGTCGAAACTGTCATTTCTACATGGGTCTCTGAATGCCTTCATTATACTGGCGAGTTGGCTCCCCTAGGATTCAAGGGGAGAGAAAGAGCCTTTTGAATTCTGGTGTGCCCATGACCTGATATCTTTGAGAGCCTATGGAGTCAGAGCACTGTGTCTCAGGAGGCTGTGTTTCAAATCCCTGTTCCTTGAGCCTTACCAACCTGCTCTGAAGGCACCCTGAGTCAGCAGCTTAAATTAAAAAAAAAAAAAGAAAGAAAAATCTCTGTCTAGTTGTTCTCTACTTGTAACTTGATAGAAGAATTTTTCATGAAACTATTTCTGAGGAGACTCGCATGCTGTGGATGTATTAATTACTGTGTGTTGCTTTTGAATTGGAACAGGAAATTCTTTTGGGGGCTGTGTAGGGGAACCTGTTTTGGAGGGCCTGTCTTCCCAAAGGGCCTAGACTCTCTCTGGAATTTCTCCACTAAGAATTCACACTTAGAAACCCAAATCCTATGGTGGAAAGAATCAGATAAACGTGGGGAAGTCAGGCCTTGCACAGCCATGTCCCATTTTGGCCCTTAAGAAGAAAGGGCTGAGCAAGTGTGTTTTGCATGGAGGCCTGCCCCTTAGCTCAGTTCTTTATAGTGTTGTTTCCACAAAGCAGTGATCCTCAGGTTGTTGTGGTTTGATCCCCACAACTCAAGCCAGCCAAACCTGCCCTCAAGGCATTCAGAGCAAAAAAAAAAAAAAAAATTTAAATAGATGTCCCTTCTTCCTCAATGGATTAAAGCACCTGCAAGCAGGAACAGGGGCCATGTTCCAACCCAAGCATGCCATGCCCGAGCCACTCCTGGAGTGCACTGAGATGGTGATTGAGACTGTGCATGGTGTTGTGTGCCTGTAATCGCAGCTCTTATGAGGCTTTAACAGTCGATCACTAAGAGTCTGATTTAATAGTGTGACCCTGAACACCCTTGGATGCTTCCCTAAAATACAGAAAAGAAAAATTAAAAAAAGAAGTACTATTTGATCTACCCATACCTTTTCTGTGTATCTTTTCAGAAGAGCTAATGGAATCCTACTACTGAATATATATATTCATATATATATATATATTATATATATATATATATATATATATATATATATATTACAGGGCCTACAGGTTCTCACTGCACAGATCTGACTCATAGTGGTCCTCCTGTTATCATCCTCTCAAGTGCTGGGTTTATAGGCCTGTACTACTACGCTGTCTTAGTTGTCATCTCAGCAAACCTAAGGGGCTGGGCTCGCATAGCACGCTGGGGATCAAATCCCCATCTCAGAGCCTAAACAGGTGCTTTATTCTGCTGAGCTACCTGGCCAGCCCCTACTACTGAAATATGTGTATACTCATGTTTACATGCAGCAGCAAAATTTACAGTATCTATGCGAGCAGCCTATATACCCATTAACAGATGAATATAAAAGGAAAAATATGTTATATGTAGAAATGGAGGACTACCCAGACAACAAAACTGATAAATTTTAATCATCTATTGAAAGCTGTGTGGATACTGAAATCATATTGCTAAGGGAAATCAATCAGATATAGAAGATTAGGCACTGCCTGGTTTCTCTAATGTGAAAGATCAAAAAGGCAAATAACTGAAAGAACAATAGAAAAAAGAGATAAGAAATCAGGGTGGGTAGTCTTTGAAGATGAAAAGGCTATCTGTGGCAGCTAAGAGAAGGTAAAGAACTGGTTAAAGTGAAGTAAAAATGATTGAGAAGCAATATGTCTGTGTACCAATTTCCCAAAATGAATGTAACAAGTGTACATTGCAAGCAGATATTAACATAAAGAAATAAGTTAAATAATATATCTTTAAAAGAAATAAAAAAGAGAAAACATATCAATATAGATTCCCTAGACACTAAAGAAATAATAAAAGAATACTACATACCCACATTTGATAACCTCAATGAAATGGGCAAATTCCTTGAAAGAATATGGTAAAACTCACACAAGAAGCATACAACCTGTATAGATCTAAACTCTTTTTTTTTTTTTTTGGAACCCGGGATTGAACTCAGACCCTTGTGTTTGCCAGGGAAGCACTTATTCCACTGAGTCATATCCCCAGACCCAAAACTATCTCTTTTTTTAATGGCAGAATTGGGGATTGAAGTCAGTCCCTTGCACTTGCCAGGCAAGTGTTTATTCTACTGAGCCATCTCCCCAGCCAATCTAAACTATTAAAACATTACAGCAATTATTAATTTTATTTGAAAACTGAAACTGCCAAGCTCAGATATTCTACCAATCATTCTGGATGAAATGATACCAATCTTCCAGAGAATGCAAGTGGAAGGAATAACCTCCAACATAATCTGTGAATCTAATATAAATAAAATAAATCTGTCTGATTTCAGAAGACATGATGATATATACAGAAAATTCAAAACAATTGAATAAAAAATCCTACTGAAAGTAATAAACCATTATAGAAAGGTTACAAAACTTTAATAAAAGTAATTTAGAAGAGTTTAGGGACAGCAAAATAGCTCAGCAGATTAAAACACTTGCAATCAGGCACAGGGACCTGGAGTTTGGTCCTTGGGCATGCCTTGCTGGCCCCACCCTGGGACACACTGAGACAGCAATTGAGACTGGGCCTGAGGGTTCACACCTGTAATCCCAGCTCTTGCAAGGCTATAAACAGGCAAATCACTATGAATCTTATCTAGTAATGAGACCCTGAACATCCTGTAGACACTCCTCCATCAAAAAAAATACAGAAGATTTCATTTCTTTTTTCTGACATCAATAAACAAATGGGAAAAAATCAATAAACAAATGCAATTTGAAATTAGAGTACTATTGCCATAAGCATTTAACAAATAAAACTAACAATGTATGTATAAGATCTAGATAAAGAAAATGCAAAATTCTCATGAAAGAAATCAAAGAATGAAATAGAGTGATATTTCATGTACACAGATAATAGACTTAAAATTGTTGAGATTTTAGTTTTTCCCAATGATGTATATATTGACTGACCTCCATATCAAATTCAAACAAACTCTTTATAAATATTAACAAAGACATTTCAATGCTATTTAAAGATTCAAAAGACTCATAATGGTCAGCACAAAATTAAAAAAGAAGAAAAATATTTGAAGACTGACATTACTGCAATACTTCTATGTATCTGCAGAAACTTAGGATGGCACTGGTGAGAGAATAGACTGCTCCAAGGAACAGAATAGACTACCCAGAAATAGGCCATCATAAGTAGAATTAACTGATCTTTATCAAAGTATCAGAGCTAATACAATGGAAAATGAATTTAGGTACAACTTTTACCTTCCACGAATGTACAATAAAAATAAATCATATCTTAAAAGTAAGATTTCCTTAAAAATTCCAGAAGAGAAAGTTTAGATAATCTTGGGGAAAACAGCTTTCTAGATACAGTGGCAAAGGCATGATCTGTGAAAGAAATAGCTGATATGATAGACTTTAAATAAATGAATACATTTTTCTATGTAAAAACGATTGCAAAATAATGAAAATAAAAACAAACACTTGGAGAAGAAACAGGGAGTGATTTGGAAGGAAAAACAGTAAGAAAACTAGGCTTACTGATATTCTTCTGTGCCAAACCAGTGGGTCAGTCAACGAAGGTCACCTGGGGGAGGAGCTGGAAATTGAAGAGGTGACAAAGGACAAGACATGCAAAGAATAGAGACAAGAAAGGATTTTGATCAAGTCTCAGTTTATTCAGGGGAGGTGCTGGGTATATAGGAGTGTAGGAATGAGGAAGTCTTGGCTCTTGGGGTCAGCAGGTATCTAGACAATGGGGGAAGGTACAACCCCTGGGTCATAGCACGTGATTCACAGGGAATGGGCAAGGTGAGAAGGACCATAAACTTAACTCAGCAGGGGAATAGAAACTTAAGAAAATGGCTGACACTATTATAAAATGGATACCAGTTAATGGCCTCCCACATTATTCCATGAAATTAACTTGTAAACCTACTGCATGCAAATATGTGCGCTCAATTGTTATGCTAGCACTCCATCAAGATGGAGGCTCAAGTGAATATTTGGATCAAGTGCAGAAGCACAGTATTCCATTTTGCTTCTCAGAGAGAAAAATGACTATGCAAATATATGGGTGGAATTTTGTATGTGCTTTTATAGAACTGGAGCCAAGTGTAAAAGTAATGGATACCATGAGACAAGATTTGAAAGTTGGGCTGTAGGAGACACTTCCAGGTACTTGTCTCATCTAAGAAGCCAATATTTGTAATCCCAAAATTGCGTTATTGGAATCCCATGAAATTGATTCCAATCTACCACTTACAGTGCAACCCACAGTGAAAATAAAGACACTAAATTATATCTTCAATGATCGGGGAGTCAAGGGGCTCTAAGTCCAGCCATGAAGATGGCTTTCTGGAACCTGTTATAACCTGTAAAAACCAATTCCAATTTTGTGACTTTGTATGCTTCCACTGTGATCTAAGCCTGACACATGTGTCGCCATCTTGTGCTGTATGCGCCATTTTGTATACATGTTTCCTTTGTAACTTCTGCTTTTGTAA
>NW_004525010.1:9478-11410 GCF_000260255.1 Octodon degus
TAAAATATGGCTTTTTACATGGCTGAGTCCCTTGAGGGGGCAGTGCCTGTCTTAGGTCGAGGTGTCCTCTACACAGACCTGACTCAAACCTTACCCGTCATAGGAGACTAGGATGGCAGAAGGTCCTGTTTCTGTCTTAGGCAGCGAGTGGTGTCTCGTGTATGCCCCTCATTACCCATCTCTGGCTAGCCTGACCATCTCACCAAGGGTGGGAGAACTAAGAGGTCTCTGGACCTTCATCATCATAAGGTGGTTGTATTCCAGCACAGTTTTCCCTTTCAGCCATCTCAAGCCTGTGATAATGAACCTGAATAGGTTGCATTTTAATGGCATCCAATTGTTCTTTAATGAGTCATCAGCCTATTGAAAAGACAGAGTCCTATTGATAAAAGTATTAATAATAAATCATCAAAAAAGGAAAAAAAGGAACAGCTGTTCATTGAAAGGCACACAAACACATAGATACACAGACACAAACCCCTTTAAAAAAATCAAGAGTGCGCTCAAATATTTGGCCAAATTAAATTATAGTAACTATCTTACAAGCTTTAGAAATTTTATAAGTAGACTAGTCAGATTTTGGTATTTGTCAATTATTAGAGATCTCTTATTAGAAAAACTTGGAAGGAAATCTTTCATCTATAATTAATATGCATATTTTGTATTTTTATTCTTTTTGTCACCTATTTAGACCTTAGATTTCCACTTAGTCAATTCCTTGAATAAGCCCCAGGGTGGATGTAGCTCTTGTAACTCAAAAATCAAATGACAAGGAGGCAAATCCAAAAGTTAAAGAAGCGCCTTATTTTAGCAGGTACCCTGCAGCGGTCTCTATGCAAGAGAGCAAAGAGGTACGCAGAGTACAATCTAAGATCTACTTTTAAGCTACAAAACCGCAAGTAAGTGGTGGGATCAAGATAGCAAGCTAGGTACAGAAGCAAACGGCATTGGTTAGCGGGAGGTGACCTTTACGGTTATTTTAGGCTTATCTGCTAGGGAACATCTGGGGCTGGAGTACATCTGGAGTCTTTCTGTGGTCAGTTATCTTCCTGGTTCAATGTGCACAGAGTACAAAACAGGGATTGGGTAGTGAGAATCAAGGTCGTACAAATGGGTGAAGCTGGAAAAACAAGGCCATAAATCAACTATGCACAGAAGGTGCAACTGAAGGCATAACATCTGTTTACAGACAAAATGGCTTCAGTTTGGTCAAGTAGGTTACAACAGCAGCCTGGTCACTGTTAACTTCTTCTTTAGATCTGGCTCCATGGTACAGCCTGACAGTACACTCTGGTACCCAAATAGGTCAGTTAGCATTCTCTGGAAAAACACAAGCATACCCTTTGCCCCAGGTTAGTTGTGGACTGAGTCCCTTTTTATTGTCCAGTATGAAGAGCTCTCCAAAGGACTTTTTTTTAGCCTTTTTTCTTTTACCTTGTTTGCCTTTCTGTTGCTGTAAAAGTATAAAAATTTAATAGTATATATTGACAAGTGAAGATGTCAGGATTGACTCTTTTGTTTTAACAGAATTTTGATCCTACAGTGGCCTTTGTAGGCCAAGATTAGGCCTTTTATTATTTAAATGAATGTCAAATCAAGTGACTGTTTAAGCCTCATGTCTTTTTTACACATTACTTTAAGCCTTTATATTTGTTTGTAAAATATCAAAGCCCTATTTTAATGCTATGTTTAATTTAGGACAGTAAAACAAGCAATCAAACTTATTAGCAATTAATAGAATTTTAAGTAGTCTTTTAAAATATGTGGGGAAGTGACCTTTCACCTTGGTAGCTGCTCTACCTGGAGGCCACCCACATTTGCATTTGAAAAGCCATTAAAATGTTTTTCTTTTAATTTTTTATTTTCTAACCCATTATTTCCTTTTAACAATTTTAAAATTTTTAGCAAAAATGAATGATTAATTGTGCAATA
>NW_004525010.1:12645-18562 GCF_000260255.1 Octodon degus
TTTTATGATGCCACCTGGAGTTTCTGGAGCATGGGTTACTCAGATCTTATGGCCGTAAGCCGGCGTGTGGTCTCTCCTAACCGGAGCTTGAACTTACAAATCATCTATCATCTGGGCCTTACATTCCCCCATTTTGGTGTTGGGAATCTCTAATCTTAGAGATTTGAGATGTTGGTAGTTAGGGCCTCATATTGTTGGCGGATAATCATGAGTTTGATGTTACCTATGTGTTCATGAACAAAACTTATAATCCTATTAATCACACAGGGTCCTATAGTCACTACGAGGAACAGGAGTATGAGTGGTCCTGCCAGGGCAGTTAACAAAGTTATCAACCATGGAGAACTTTTAAACCAAGATTCAAAATTACCTTGTTGGGTTTGGCGTTCTTTATATCTTTGTTCTAACCTCTCTCTAAGTTTAGTCATAGATTCTTTAACAACACCAGATTGTTCTGTATAAAAGCAACATTGTTCTTTTAGAGCTGCACATATTCCCCCTTCCTTGAGAAACATTAAATCAAGTCCTCATCTGTTCTGTATGACTACTTCAGAGAGGGAGGTTAGCGAGTTTTGGAGAGCCATGACAGATGTTTCTATAGCTTTTAAATCTTCATCTATTGCTGCCTGTAACTGGCTTGTTTTTTGGTTACTGTGTATGATAGCTGCAGTTCCTGTGCCTATACCAGCGGCACCAGTTATTCCCATAATAATAGCTAGGGTGACAGTAACTGGTTCTCTTTTATATCTAACTTGGCCCAATAATCTATCTTCTAACTCTATCCCTGAGTGATAAAAAATCTGGGGGAATATAGAGACCAACACACAAAAGTTAGCAGAGTTATTGAAGACTCTAGTAGATATGCAGGGGGTAATTCCAGTATCACATGCCCATTTTAAACATATAGGGGGCTGAAGAAATTTATCTCTGTCATGAACCTGATGGATAATGGCACACAGGGGTTTTATTTGACGAGGAGGATTTCCAATGCAGGTTCCTTGTCCTGTAACTTCAGATAGGGTAAGTTTATGGCTATTACTCCAATTACAAGTTGCGCTAGAAGCGAGGGTGGCATAAGACTTATTTATAGCTATTCCTTCAAAATATGGTGATGAAGCAGACAGGCAAAGCCAACATGATTGGGTAAGATTAGCTCGAGTATGATTAAGAGTAAAGTAAGCCCCTAATATGAGGTTATACAATCGATTATCAGGGACTGAGAGAGAGAAGGTGGTGGAAACTGGGGGACTGTCATAGCTGTGGGAAGATTGGTTGACCCTCAAGGGGGAGATAGAGTCTTGTTGGATAGAAATGTTTTCTTTGATTAGGGCGGGGTTGGGGCCAACTCTGATAGCTTTTTGTGGGGTCTGGGTTCTTTGTATAAGAATTAGGCCTCCAGGTTGTAAGTTATATAATTTGATTCCCCAAGTTCATCCTGTGGACCATCTTGGGTCTGTGTGGTCTAAGGCCTTGATAACTATTTGGTAGTAGAACTTATCTGACTCAGGGCACCCAGTTGGAGTCCATTTTACTTCTAAGTTGGGGTCCGGAGTAGTCACGGACCATTTAGTTGCTATAGTTTCACATCCCCAAGTGGCACAATAATATTGTCCAGGGCCGTTACAATATGATTTGCCTGGGTTGGAAGCAGGACACATATAAATATGGTGTCCCCTACAATTGGAGCATGATAGTGAGGATACCAAGTCACAGGGGTATATCTGAAAGGAAGGTTCTCCTGTCCCTTCCCATGCCCTTAATACTTTTTTATCTTCCCATCTAGACAGAGTCCATCTCCATGGCTGGTGAGGGTTAGAGTTATCTCCCCTAACTGGGTTTAGAATTAGTAATCCTACAAACTCGAACCTTAAGAGGGCTATCAGTCTTTTCCACAGTCCATTCATGGTTAGACGGTTGAGGTGCCAGCTTAAGGTGAGATGCATGGATCCAAGAGGTGATGCCGTCAACCTTGACTGCTGTGGGAGTAGTCAACAGTACCTGATAAGGTCCTTTCCAGCGGGGTTGTAGGGTCTCGGTTTGATGTCAGCGAATGAACACGTAGTCTCCCACGTGGAAGCGGTGAGGAGTAGGTTCATCACTGGGCTGGTAGGCCGAAGAAAGCTGTCGCCATAGGATCCGCTGGATCTGATCGAGAACCAAGAGCCTATCAGCTAAGGGAGTTAGGGACATTTTGAAATCCTTAGGCCATGGACTAAGGTCTCATATAGGAGGAGGAGTACTGAATAAGATCTCAAAGGGAGTTAAGTTAGGTGGTTTGGAAGTCAGGGTATTTTTTGCTCTAAACAGAGCATAAGGCAGGAGCATAGTCCAATCCTTAGAGCCAGTCTCCTGGACTAATTTAGTTAAGGTCTCTTTAATTGTTCTATTCATTCTTTCTACCTGTCCTGAACTTTGGGGTCTGTAGGCACAATGAAGCTTCCAATCAATCCCCAGTACCTTGGACACACCCTGACTTACCTGAGCCACGAATGCCGGCCCATTGTCAGTCCCGATTACCTTAGGCATGCCAAAACAAGGAAATATTTCTTCCATCAGCTTTTTGACTACTATTTGAGCAGTCTCCTGTTTAGTAGGAAAGGCTTCGGTCCATCCTGAAAAAGTGTCTATAAAGACTAACAAATATTTGACTCCATACCTGGCAGGCTTTATTTCAGTAAAATCTACCTCCCAAAATTGTCCAGGTCGATCCCCTCATAACCTTATTCCCCCAACAAGCTTTGAGGGATGAGGGTTGACAAGTTGACAAGCTTTACATTCCTTGGTGACCTGTTCAGCCAGTCTTTGTACCTTAGACAGAGGTAGGTTACTGGTGGCATGATGTCGAGCCAGTAGGCAGAGTTTCCTGACGCCCAAATGAGTTAACTTATGAATTTGTTGGAAATAGGCTTGAAGCTCTGGTTCCTCCATCAGATGGGGTGGTGTAGGAAGTTCAGGTGGTGTGGTTGTAGGAGCGTCTAGGGCCGCTTGTCTGGCAGCCTCATCAGCATGGTTGTTTCCCCTTACAATGGGGCTAGAGCCCTTCTGATGGCTGTTGCAATGTACTATAGCCAGTTTCTGTGGCAGCATAATAGCTGACAAAAGTCTAAGTATTTCTTGTTTATTTTTGATCTCCTTTCCAGCTGAAGTGAGGAGCTCCCTTTGTTGATAGATAGCTCCATGAATATGTGCCGTAGCGAAGGCGTAATGGCTGTCGGTATAGATGGTTGCCCTTTTTCCCTTAGCCAGCTCTAAAGCCTTAGTGAGGGCAATCAGTTCTGCCCGCTGTGTGGAAGAGCCTTCCCTCAATCCTGATGACCAGATAACCCGAGTCCCATCAGTGACTGTGGCCCCCGCATGTCTCTTACCATTTAGCAAGAAACTGCTACCGTCGGTGTACCAGGTTACCTCAGCGTTTGGGAGCGGCTGGTCTGTGAGGTCTCAGCGAATCCCAGTTTCTTCCACCAGGATCACTTGTCAGGTGTGGAGGATCGGTTCCAGAGTTTCTTCCAGCAGTAGAGTGGGTGGGTTGAGGGCAGTTGGCAGACCGAACGTTATTCGGTCTTTATTAAGCAGGAGATTTTGGTAATGAGTAATCCTGGCATTAGAGAGCCATCTATTGGGAGGTTGACAAATGACGCTCTCCAGAGTGTGTGGGGCTATTACAGTTAGCTTCTGCCCCAAAGTTAATTTGTCTGCATCTTTGGTTAACATAGCAACAGCTGCAACAGCTTTTAAGCAGTGAGGCCATCCGCTGGCCACAGAGTCTAATCTTTTTGATAAATAGGCCACAGGCCATTTCCAGGGGCCAAAGGCTTGAGTTAATACTCCTCGTGCTATCCCCTGTTTTTCCTCAATGTAGAGAGTGAAAGGTTTGTCCACATTGGGGAGAGCCAAGGCAGGGGCTGACAACAGGGCCCTTTTGATATCATCAAAGGCCTGTTGTTGGTCTGGGCCCCAGATAAAATTGGCATCTCTCTTAAGGAGGGGATGGAGGGGGGCAGCCAGGGAAGTGTATCCTGGAATCCACAGTCGGCAAAGCCCTGCAGTTCCCAGGAATTCCCATAATTGCCTCCGGTTTGTGGGCGGAGGAATTGGTATGACAGTCTTTTTTCTGGCCTCTGTGAGCCATCATCTTCCATCTTTGAGGGTATATCCCAGAAAGATGACCTCCCTCTGACAAATTTGAGCCTTTTTGGCCATGGCTCGATATCCCAATTTAGCCAGTTCTTGTAAAAGTTCCCGAGTCCCATACATACAGTCTGTTTCCGAATTCAAGGCCAGCAGAAGGTCGTCCACATATTGGAGCAGTGTTACCTCGGGGTGCCGGATCCAGAAAACAGTCAGGTCCTTGTGGAGGGCCTCATCAAAAATAGTAGGGCTATTTTTGAAGCCCTGTGGGAGGCGAGTCCAAGTCAGCTGTCCTGTTACTCCCATCTCTGGGTCCGTCCATTCAAAAGCAAACAGAGGTTGGCTATCTTTGTGCAAAGACAGACAAAAGAAGGCATCTTTTAGATCCAATACTGTATACCAAATCCTTTCAGGGCTCAGGGTGCTGAGCAGGTTGTAGGGATTAGGCACTGTAGGGTGTATGTCCTCTACCCTGTTGTTTACTTCTCGTAGGTCTTGTACCGGTCTATAGTCCCCTGTCCCTGGTTTCTTGACCGGCAACAGAGGGGTATTCCAGGATGACCAGCATGGTATTAATACTCCTAGGTCAAGAAACTTTTGTATGTGTCCTTTTATCCCTTGGTGAGCTCCCTTACTTATATAGTATTGTTTGATGCGGACCAGAGTGGCAGATGCTTTTAAAGTTATTACCACAGGAGGTTGTGAGGTGGCAAGTCCCAGTCTGGCAGTTTCAGCCCATGAATCAGGAAATTCTGTTAGCCAATGCTGAGGAATAAATGGGGCTTGAGGCTGGGGCTGGGTATAGAGTTGATATTCATCTTCAGTGGCAATAGTCAGCATAGTTGTCATGGGTTGACTCACCAGAGGGTTAAGAAAAGTCACTTGGGGTCCCTGAGGCTCAAAGATTACTTTGGCTCTCAGTTTAGTTAATAAGTCTCTTCCCATGAGGGGAGCCGGGCATTCAGGTATGACTAGAAAGAAATGTTGTACTTTTCATTTTCCTAAATCCATAGTTCTCTTTGTAGTCCAAGCCCGATATCTACTGCCATTTGCCCCTTGCACTAAAGACCTCCGGCCGGACAAAGGTCCAATGGGATTTCGAAGGGCAGAGAAAACCGCGCCTGTATCTACTTCAAAATCAATTGGAGTCCCCTCCACATAGAAGGTTACCCTGAGCTCAGGGAGGGGGACCGAGCCCCGTCCCCTCTTGTCATCCTCCTCTAGGGCCAACACATTAGGGTGGCGTCTTTGGGCTCCAGGAGCATGTTGTCTATGTTTTTCTCTTTCCTTTTTCTGTTTGAGTGTAGGACAATCCCTGATAAAGTGTCCTATCTCTTTTTAAAAAAAAAAAAAAAAAAAGTAGGTGAAATGCTACTGCTCTGAAGGAGCTGCTCTCCTCTTTGTCATCTCACTGCTGGTTGAAAGCCTACATCCTGGTCACATCCTGATGTGTACCTCTATATACCCTGGTGCTGTCCTACTACTGGACAGTGAACACCTCCTGGGGATGGCCAAGGCACTGGTGTCATGCCTCTATTTCAGTAATGTTATAGCTTGTGTCAAGTTGTCCCCCCAAAGCCTCATGCGGTCCTGGGGGTGGGGGAGGGGCTTCTAGAATTTGTGATGAATTCATGATCCAACGCTGGGATTATGGGTGTGAGTGCTACACTGCCCCCCGTGGGCAATCTGCATGTAACAGAAGGAAGGGAGAGAGGCTTGCTAGCTGCTGCTGTCACTGCTCCTCCCTTTTGCTCTTGCTGTTTTCCACCTCCATGAACTGCTGCCCTCT
>NW_004525010.1:18662-21334 GCF_000260255.1 Octodon degus
TTGAACCGCGGTCCCTGATGCTTTTGCTAAGCTTGTTCCAAGTAGGTGCTTTAGACCACTGAGCCATCTCTCCAGCCCAAGTGTCCTATCTCTTTACAGTAAGCACATTGATTGGGCTCTAACAGAAGGCGGCGTGGCTTTTTCTCATCTGTGTTTCCCTGAACTACTGTGGCCAAGATCTTAGTTAATTCCTTATTTCGCCTTCGTTCTCTTTCCTTTTCCCTCATCATTTCTCTTTCTTTCTTTTTTTTTTTTCTCACCTCTTTTTCCTCCTCTGTCTCTCTTTTATAAAACACTTTCTCTGCTTCCTTTACTGTCTCTAAGGGTTGCGGTTTGTAACCCATCTAAACGTTGAAGTTTCTTTCTGTTGTCTAGGGCTGACTGGGTTATAAAAGTCATAGCAATGGATCCTCTTAACCCTTCATCCTGAGGATCGAAGGGAGTATATCTATGATAAGCCTCCATTATTCTTTCTAGAAATGCCAAGGGTGACTCATCGGGGCCCTGATTAATTTCTCTTACCTTAGCCAAATTAGTAGGCCATCGTGCGGCCACCTTGAGACCCGCCATGAGAGTCTGGCGATAGATGGACAAATGCTCCCTACCTTCAGGGGTGTTTGGGTCCCAGTCAGGGTGGTGCAGGGGGAAGGCATCATCAATGAGATTAGGCATCTGGGTAGGTATTCCACCGGGTCCAGGAACCAATTTCCTGGCTTCTGTGAGGATTCTTTCCCTTTCCTCTTGAGTGAACAGAGTACTCAACAACTGGTGACAATCATCCCAAGTGGGTTGGTGAGAGTACATGAGCGACTCCAGTAGTGCGGTCAACCTGGAAAAGTCTTCAGAAAAAGGGGGATTGTTATTTTTCCAGTTATACAGATCTGAAGTAGAGAAAGGCCACCATTGAAGTGTTGGTATTTCCCCTCCATGACCGTTGTCTATCATTGGTCCGTAGGACCAGAGGGGTAGAGTAGCAACCACATCTTGGGGACTTTTTGCTCGTTTGCTTAGGGCTCCATGAGTTCCCTGGGCTGGTCCACCATCGTCATCTGATGAAGAGGATTCTGAAGAGGCAGGTTGGGCCTGAGGAGAGGTAACCGGAGGAGGAGGAGGAGGAGGAGGAGGAGGAGCGTGCACATATAGAGGAGGGGGAGGAGGAGTTTCTAGATCGAATTGAATCAGATCTGTTTGAGATTCAGGTAGGACAGTTGGTGGTAAGGGTGGATAGAGGCCAGGAGGTGAGGATTGGGCCTTAACTGGCAAAATGGTAGTCAGCCGAGGTGGAGCTGGAGGGAGAAAAGGTCTTACCCATTCCGGAGGATTTTCACAAAGATCTTGCCAAACTAGAATATATGATTGTTGGTCAGGGTGGCCATAGCAGTTGGCCTGGAAGATTACGGTTTTTACTGCTTGAATCACAGATGGGTGAAAAGATCCCTCTGGAGGCCATCCCACCTGGAAGGAGGGCCACTCTGATGAACAGAGAGTTTGCCATTTCCCTTTCTTAACAGTCAGAGAAAGATTATGTGTTAATCTCCTACCAATGACCTTGGGTAAGGTCGAGAGGAGCAGATGTTATTTGTCCCATGTTATCAAAATAACCGATGTCCCACAGAACTCCAAAGGGACAGAGGCAGGCAAAAACAGTGTAGGCTGCTGCAAACAAATAAACAGGGACACGTGAAGGATGTCGGCAGGAGGGGGATCCTACTGATGAGAGAGAAGTCATTAACAATGAAAATGCTGCAGGTGCTGTAGGAGGAGAAAAAGGCAGTTATGGCACCGGACATATGAGCACGGACAACATTGAACATTAAAACATAGTCAAAACATAAATTCTATTGGCCACACAAGAGTCTTCTGTTCAGAAGACCAATAAATGGATCCTGGGTTACCCCAGGGATCCAGAACCACACTGAGGCGTCCCTCAGCTGAGTGGCTTGCAGCCTCTTGGCACATCTGCCAGCTGCAGGCAATGGGAGCTTACGTGCCTCGTTGCCAGCCACAGCCAATAATCGCACAAACGCCCGAAGGCCAAATGGTGTAGAAACACCCAAAGAGAGGAAATAAATTATAACTGAGTGCTCCTAACTTGAGAACGAAATGAAACCACAAGAGATGTTAAGACAGAAAACAAAGTTATATGGCCGTACTTACCCTGAGAGATCTGGCGGCTGTTGGGGCCTCCCACCACGGAGACAATCCCAGATGAGCCCCCAAATGTTAGGGTCGAGTCGCCGTGAAGGAAGACCCCAAGAGTAGGACTCTCATGTAAATCACAAAGGGAAAGCTTTACTATCCACGTGTACGCAGGGCGGCCTGAACACACAGGAACAGAGCACGCCTTGAGCATGGCAGGCACAGTTTTTAAAGACAAAACCCACAATATGGGGAGGGAGCAAGCAAGGTACAGAAGCAGATCGCATTGGTTAGTTTAGGTAGACCTTTACAATAATTGGTGGGTTTGAGAATATATGACTTTTAAAGGAAATTAAGAAGGGGTAGGTAAAGGGTAACTATGAACTAATTTTATGAATCAACTCTGTGGTTTTGGTGGTATTTCAAGCACGAGTGGGTTCAATTGAACATTGTGACTTATAACAATGTCCTAAGCCTGGAGGTAATGTTCTTTGAAGTTTTGCCCGGGGCTTTGTTTTTTTTTTTTTTTTTTT
>NW_004525010.1:25670-26851 GCF_000260255.1 Octodon degus
ACTCATAAGTGAAATAAACCAGACACACATGTGTAAATATCGTATAGTCTCCCTAGTATAAGAACTCCAAAGAATAAATACAAATAGAAAGATATAATAGAAGGAAAGGGAAAGCAGGATCTCAAGGACTAGCTAATCAAGAGAGGGAAAGGTGATTAGCTAGGAAACATGATAATGTTAAGCCATGCAGTTATATGTAAAAAATGAGCAAGGCAATGATCTGGAGAATATTCAGAAGATTCTTTAATCTAGGAGTTAATTGGAAAGATTCTCACCCTGACTAACTATATATACTGATACCTGTGAAGTAAGCTACTGCACTGCAGATAGTAATTTGTAATAGTATTTTCATGTTGGGAGTGCCTGTCCTTGTGTTATTCTGAATATGGGAGGCTTGTCATGACATGCCAGTTACTGCTAAGATGTCTCGGGTAGGTGGATGTTCAAGAAGAAGGGGGTGGTGAATGAAAGCATGAGACAGGAAAACGAATATTGTGGGACTGTTCTGCTTCAAGGTGGTATATCATGAGATTTTTGGACTTATGTGCAAACATGAGAAGCATAGAATTCTTTATCCTATTTTTAAAATATAATCTAATTTTTAAATGTTTTTTTATCATATTATGTAGGGACTTAAAGTCCAACATATCAATACTTGATGAAAAATACCTGTTCCTTATTATACCTAAGATATTTGAAATGCAGTGAGATAGTGAGGTTAAACTTAATAGCCTAAATCATTTGATAATAACAATAAGCTTGTCTTCTGGATGGTTAACAACCTAAGTTTGCATAAAAAAATTAGAGCAAAAGGAGGGCTACAAGGAAAGCCAAGTTTTTGGCCCTAGTCTTCTAAGGTCAATTAATACTCAGGACATATGAGAACTTGTACTGTAACGTCATCTACCTCGGTAGTGTCCCAAATTTTCTGATCAAGAAGATCATGGGGCCAAAGAGGAAAGTGATTGATGACGTAGAGTGTGCCTAAGGAGAGTCACATGGGGAAAAGACACTCAGGCTTTCACAGAGAGCACATTGGCCAAGCAATGGCCATGACTCATCCACATGGCTGCACTGGCAAATGTTCTACAATCTGAAGTACAGGATCTCAGCATAAATCCTGAGGGCATTTCACTGACCTTCTCAGACCAAAAAGCTACAACTCTTGTTGCATAGGTCCT
>NW_004525010.1:26951-36780 GCF_000260255.1 Octodon degus
ATCAACAGTGAAGCTATCATTGTGGAAGCTTCCTTGAATACAGGAAGAATTCCATAGGAAATAATCCCCCTGGAGAGGGTGGCTCTTGCTAATGCCTGCCAGTCCTCAGGAGAAAGCTAATTGTCAGCCACAGTTTCTAAAATGGCTGTGGTGCAGGGAGCCATGGCTCTGTATTGGGAAACCACCACAGTCATTCTGGAGCAGGGGGCCTTGTGGCTTTCCCCTCAAGGCAAAGTCCCTGACATTTGCAGTTCTGAGGCTGTAAAGGGTGGAGACCTGCCTCCTCCTGTGATGCCCTCAGGCCATCCCTTCCATTCTCAGGTTCCTTCCTGGTAATGGGGGTCCTCTCAGCTCCATCTTTGCAGTCTACAGCTTTCTTGGCCCTTTCTTTCTGGCCAAGCTCACAACATTTTAAATCCTCCTGCTGGGTTCCTTGCTCTTTATTCTCAACATAAATCTGTCTTCCTGGTTTAGATTTCAATATTCTGTTCCCTTAGGGCACACACCCTTAGGGGGTTCTTTGTCCTTTAAGATGGGTTTCACCTTTTTTTTAAATCACATTAGCAACAACCAGGTCACAATGTCTCTGGGATAAGATTTTATCAATTAAATTCCAGTAGGAAAAGGCTGTAACTGGTGTTATAGGTAGCCAAATTAGATAGAAATATTAATAGGCAGTCAGACAGGTCAAGGCCCTTGAAGGAGACAGCACAAAAGACAAGTTATCTTGTAACTGTGGGAGGGAGGGATGCTCGTGCTATGAGCCAGACCTAAAAGACCTAAAGGCCAAACAAATGCTAAAAGAGTAGCACCTGGGATTGATATTATAATAGGTCTCAATCACCTAAAAAGGCCTAAGTGAGTCACCAGCCCAACGCTCATTTGGCCCTGGGCATAATCAACTTTACCTGAGCAATGCTGCTTGCAATCCCATTGGTTGACCATAGTTTTGTCCCACCCCACATCCACCTAAGCAAGACCCCTTCCTCTCCTGAGGCTGGTGAGGCCCCTCCAGCCCCAAAACTGTCTCCTTGGGCACCAGGCACAGCGCTGCCACCTCTTCATGCTGCACCACATCAGAGGCTGATGGGGTGGTCTCCACCCAAGTCTGCCTCTGTGCAGGCAGCTGAGCAGCACCTCTCGCATGATGTGTTTTCACTACTTTTCTCAGCTGGCCACCACCCCTTCCTCTCTACCTTAACCCCACATTTTTTTGCTCTTTAAAAATAAACTGAAAAAGACACCTTCCTGGGTGAACTGTTTGGGTCCCCCTCTGTCGTCTCTGAGACAGAAGCTTTCTTTCTCAATAAAATATTCTACTCTCAACCTTCATTTTTCCTAAAATTTGGTTTTAGAGAACATGACCTCATTTAGAACAGGTCGGGAGTTTTACTTCCCTGTATCACTGGGACATTTTTAGGTCCAAAAGTCTCATAATAGTCCTTAATTTTAACCTTTACTCCTCGCACCTTTAATGCTTTACTCAAACTTTCTACAAATACCTCATTCACTTAATGCCTTTCCATTGTCAAAGGGAAGGAAAAGGGGGTGCTGTCTGCTTACCGAGGTGCAGACATCGCAGCAGGCAACTGCAGAGCAGGCCTCTTTAATTCTCTCTTTTGTCTCTTTTACTCTCTTTTTTACCTGCTTTCTCTTGCTGGTTCTCTTGGACGGTTCCATCTCTGTATCCTCTGTACCAGGTGCCCCATTCGCTGGGCGCCACATGTCCCAAACCAGCGGGTCAGTCAACAAAGGTCACCTGGGGGAGGAGTGGGGAATTGAAGAGGGGACAAAGGAAAGGAGACACAAAGAATGAAGACAAGACAGGATTCTGATCAAGTCTCAGTTTATTCAGGGGAGGTGCTGGGTATATAAAGGGAGTGTAGGAATGAGGAAGTCTTGGCTCTTGGGGTCAGCAGGTATCTAGACAATGGGGGAAGGTGCAACCCCTGGGTCATAGCATGTGATTCACAGGGAATGGGCAAGGTGAGAAGGACCATAAACTTAACTCAGCAGGGGAATAGAAACTTAAGAAAATGGCTGACACTATTATAAAATGGATACCAGTTAATGGCCTCCCACATTATTCCATGAAATTAACTTGTAAACCTACTGCATGCAAATATGTGCGCTCAATTGTTATGCTAGCACTCCATCAAGATGGAGGCTCAAGTGAATATTTGGATCAAGTGCAGAAGCACAGTATTCCATTTTGCTTCTCAGAGAGAAAAATGACTATGCAAATATATGGGTGGAATTTTGTATGTGCTTTTATAGAACTGGAGCCAAGTGTAAAAGTAATGGATACCATGAGACAAGATTTGAAAGTTGGGCTGTAGGAGACACTTCCAGGTACTTGTCTCATCTAAGAAGCCAATATTTGTAATCCCAAAATTGCGTTATTGGAATCCCATGAAATTGATTCCAATCTACCACTTACAGTGCAACCCACAGTGAAAATAAAGACACTAAATTATATCTTCAATGATCGGGGAGTCAAGGGGCTCTAAGTCCAGCCATGAAGATGGCTTTCTGGAACCTGTTATAACCTGTAAAAACCAATTCCAATTTTGTGACTTTGTATGCTTCCACTGTGATCTAAGCCTGACACATGTGTCGCCATCTTGTGCTGTATGCGCCATTTTGTATACATGTTTCCTTTGTAACTTCTGCTTTTGTAAGCATTTTCCTAAAACCCCTTCCTCCCCCAAGCAGTTATGGGAAAAGCTCCCCCCGAGTGAGTCCAGTACAACCTCAAAGGCAAGCTATAAAAACTCCAGGAACATTGCCTCCAGGAATAGAACAACCCTTAGGAAATAGGTTACAATGTTCAGTTAAGCCCACCCTTCTCGGAATACCCTCCTGACCACACAATTAGCTCATAGCTGTCCTTTACCTAACCCCTTTTTGATTTCCTTAAAAGGCTCTAAATCCAAACCCACCAATTATTGTAAAAGTCGTCCTAAAACTAACCAATGCAATCTGCTTCTGTACACCGCTTGCTCCCTCCCCCATTTGTGGTTTTTGCCTTTAAAAACTGTGCCTGGCATCCCGGCAGGCGCCTCTCTGCACCTAGCATAGAGACTGCCGCTGGGTACCAGCTAAAATAAAGCGCTTCTTTAACTTTTGGACTTGCTTCGTTGTCATCTGATTTTTGAGCTACAACATTTGGGGGCTTGTCTGGGATCCCTAAAGGCCTCATCTTCTTTCTTTCTCGCGAGCGGTGAGTACCAAAATTTATCCAAATTATTATTGTTGCCGGTATTTGTTTTGGGACATTGGGGGCACTAGCCCCCTCGTCACTGGAGTGGGACGCCCTCCAGGTATTTGTTGCTCTTAGAGATTTGGACTGAAGTTAGGGAGTTTGGACTTAGGTCATTTGTAGAAGTTTTACTTCATTTGTTTCCCTAACGTAGGTCATTTGTATTGAAGTTTTCATGACTTCGTTTGGTCCTCTTTGAGTGTGGTTAATTTGAATTGGATGATTTAATTCGGATTTCACAGGCTCATCGGTTTCTCTTTCTTTTAAACTCTTTTGTGTGTGTGGCACCATAACTACTTCTTTCTCTCCTTACAGCACTGACAGCATTTCCTTTGTTAATGACTGATCTCTCCCCAGCGGGATCCCCCTCCCACCGACTTCCTTTGCGTGCTGCTGGTTATTTGTTTGCAGTTTGTTTCACTATTTTCGCTTTTCTCTATCCTTTTGCTGCTCTGTGGGACGTCAGTTATTTTGACAATATGGGTCAGTCTCCCTCTACCTGCACGACTCTTGCCCTAGTCCTTGATCACTTTTCCCTTTTTAAGGATTGAGCCAAAGGATACGGAGACCCAGTTTATCTGGGAAAACTGAGGACTCTCTGTAAACTCAAATGGCCAGCCCTGTCTAATGGTTCATGGCCCCTGGAGGGCACATTTAATCTCTCTCTTGCCCAGTCACTCCGGCAGGTTATTTTCAGCCCTCCAGGCCACCCAGATCAGTATACCTGCACATAAGTCTGGACTGACCTCATCCAGGATCCACCCACCTAGATCAAGAAATTTATCAAGGCTGTAATCTACCATCCTATGCACCCTCTTCTTCTTAGTCCCCTTAGCTCCTCCAAAGAAGGACTTGGAGCTGACACCCTCCACCATCCATTGCTGACCCCCTGAAATGACTTAAGATTTGCTGTTCTGGACACCATTCCCAGACAACTGGCTAATTCCATCTGGACGCACCGGCAGTTCCAACTGATGAGAAGCAGCTATGACCTCTGACCATCACCCTCAGGACTTGCTTATCCTACCTGCCACCCGGTACACAGATTAAATCCATTATGTAATTGTTAAAATATTGGTCAAAATGTGTTGATAAATTTAAGCTAAAACATAAAATTGTTATAAGGTTATTATATTTCTTTAATGGGACATTTTATGACTATTTTATGTTTATATGTGCTACATTTGAACTGGTTGTTAAATGTACTGGTATTCCTTGTGCAATCTTAGACAAAAGCACTAGGTGGTAAGGTTAATAAGCTTCCTATTGGATTTGATGTAAACCTCTGTGAAATGGGATTTTTAGCCAGCTTGAACTTAAAAACCTACATGCCTATATAAAAAATGGGACTCCTTTTGCCAGTTAAATGACGTTAGGCCAGCAACCATTCTTAAAGACTTGGAGGACAGGTTTCACTGGGGTGGACTGGTTCTGATCCCCCTCTACATGCTAGAGGGAATGTCGAGCCTGATCTGTTTCAGTTTCCTTGCTTTGACTTTGTTCCTGATTTTCTTATCTCTTTAAACTTTCCTTTTTAAAGGCATGTAAAAATTAAAAACTCTGACTGTTCCAGCTAGATAAAGCCCTTAAGAATAAATGTTTGTTAACACCAAAGATAAAAAGTCTAAACCTGGGAGGCGCCATACCCGAAGGTTCCTTGGTAAAAACTGGCTTCTGATCACTACAAGCTTACATCTGCTTTACGTGTTAACATAAAAATAAGATGTTTGCCAGCTGTATTGTGTTTTTACCAATATGTAAAATGTGATGATAAATGATAATAAGTTTCACCTGTGAGTTGCAAGGTTAAATCTTGTTTAGTTGCTAAAATATTTATAAAATGTTAATCTTAAACCAAGTTTTAAATTCTTTAAAGAGACAAACAACATTATAAGTTGATGTTACATTTAAAGATAAGTGTCATATTGTTAATTTTAAAAACAACCAAAAGATAAACAGCCAGTCTTATCTGGTTTAGCTGTAACAGGAATTACCTGCTCCCACTGGAGCCCAAGCAGTTAGACCCCTGCTGGCCTAATAGCCAGGCAGGAGATTATAAAAAATATATTTTCCAACGTGTATTCTTAAAGGTCTAAAAAACTCAGACCAAACCTTCAGTTATTAAATTTTAGCTTTTTACCAGAAAAAAGATGAACACCCCTCTGATTTCTTAAAATGTTTGGGTAAAATATACTTTTTGAGATGCTAAATCAGTGAGGGGACAGATTACTTTTACAGATAAGTTCATTACTTAGCTCCAGATATTAAAAAAGAGCTAAAAAATAGCGTTTTCTCCAGACAACTCACTTGATACTTTATAGGACACTAAGGAGAAAATGTTCTATAATCAGAACTGGGAGGAAACCAAAAAAAAAAAAAAAAAAAAAAAAACCAAAGAGATCTTCAAAAACGGCTGCCTTTGTTGCGGCCTCAAAACAGACCCTAAGTCTGATTCTCTGGGCTCCAAGAAGAGCTCAACGATGATGAGGTTCATCTGCTACTGCTGTCAGAAGCCAGGCCACTGTAAGAGGGACTGCCTTAAAAAGCCCACAAGCCATGCCCTGACTGCTAAGGCAGCCACTAGAAGTGAGACTGCACTCTGAAGCGGAAGCCCCAGAGCTCAGACTCAGCTTCCCAGATGGTCCAGTAGGACTGGAGGGTGCTAGGCCTGCCTCCTCCCTCTGGCCAGACTGCTACCTCAACCTGCCATCTCCATAAAGGAGCCCTGAGTAATCACAACTGCGGGGAAAATCCCAGCCCATTGCTGGATATTGGCATAGGTCTCTTTGTCTTCTCCAACCCTGACCTTCATTCCAGTCATCATCATCTCGTTTTAAGCTGTAATTGAGATATATTATTCATGTACAGATAAAATCCTGTCAACGTAAAAAGTTCTAGAGACACTAGCTACACAGTGTCAAAACAGCTTTGGGCCTATAGGTAGAGCCAGGCCTTGTCTTTAAAACATAAAACTCAGAACCAATATTAAAAAGATAAATCCTTCTATAGTGCCCCTTGACTATAGTAGGGGCCACATCCAAAACTGAATAGGATATTGGTTTAATCTGACTAAATACTGTGTATTTCATGATAAGTATATTTAGTTAGCCTGGTTGATTTCTGATGTAACTCAGGTATTTCATGCTGTTAGTAAACACAAGTGTAACTAGACAAATATGCCAAATTGTACTTAAATTACTTTAAAAAATTGACAGTAAAAATAAGGTATTAATCTGGTTTTCCATATGTTCTTAAAATTTAGAGATAATTATAAGTATAGCTAAAGAGATTTATAACAAACTGTCAGACTCCATAAATAAAGAGGTCTAAGAGCTGGTAAGTTATGATTGCTAGGTCTCAAAAAGGTTTATAAATGTATCTGTTAGCTCAAATGTTCATGCTTTGATTCTAATCGCTCAGAAAATTTGCTCTGTCCTAAAAGATACTAAAGCCCAGGTAATCATGTAGGAACAAATATGCTAGATTATGATTCCTTTTGCTGGGATCCACCAGATTTTGTCTATAGAAACATGTATTAAAGCCTAATCTAACTGTCCACCTGATAGAGCCCAGGTGATCTGAGCCTTCTCTGGGTTTCCTGCCTCATTACGAGGAAAGCTATATTTGTGTTCCTTGGATAAAACTACCTACAGGAACCAAGAAGTTGTACCTTATGCAGTGGGCCCCAGATATCTGACACAAGCTACATAAGTTAAAAGGTTTTGCAGGAATAAATTTGTCTGAGTTGAGGTGTTTCGTAGTAGAAAGGATACAGAATGAAATTATGGATGGAAAATGAGAGTGTTGATACTAGTAGCCTACAGAAAAGAAGGCCAATCAGGAAAAAGAAAAAAAGTTATGCTTCCCTGGACCCAGACAGCGAAAAGAGACATTTCAAAAAAAAAAAAAAAAATGTCCACAGTTACTAGAGAAGGAAAAAAAAATGTTTATGATAGAGTCAGAAAAAGTTTCAGATTGAGGTGGTCATGCATCTTCCCTTTCAGTCTAAGGGAACCCATGTTAACTGCCAATAAAGGAAAAGCCTGTTAAACTTTTAATAGACGCTTGTACAGATTCATCAGTAGATACCCAGCCAATAACTCCACTTACAAACTGGAGAGTACTCAGTACTTTCCCTAGGTCTGACAATTCATGTGCCCCCAGTAATAATAAAGTTGATAAAACACAAAAATAGGCCAGTTTGAAACAATACCAGTGGCCACGGAAGATAAAGAAATTAAACCTCACATTTAAGAGATCTCTGTTAATAGACCTACAAAATGTTCCGACTAGTGTTTTTCTAATTACAAATTTCAAAAGGTTATTGTATTCCAGACCTGCTAAATGGTTACTGTATCCTGTTGATATTATTATGTGTTTGTTTCTTTGGTTCTGTCTTTCTCCCAGTCCCGCTCTATGTACTGGTACTCCTTAGACGAGGGACTCAGACATTTAAAACGGGGTCAATTCTCTAGAGCTAATCCAGTGCTTGTGCCCATGTTGCTTGGTTTCAGAGCTGCTGGATCCTTGGGTCTAGGTATTTCAGGTTTAATGGTTAAAGACCAAAACTTTAGATGGCTTAGTAAACAACTGGCAAGGACTGGTCCAATTTACACGACTCGGTGTCTAAGTTAAAAAATCCCTCGGTTCATTAACAAAAATGGTTTTACAAAATCATAGAGGATTAGACCTACTACTGTAAGGGTCAAGTCACCGCAAAGGAAGGCCCCAAGAGTCGATCTCTCATGCAAATCACAAAGGGCAAGCTTTATTCTCTACGTGCATGCAGGGCGGTCTAAACACGCAGGAACAGAGCGCGCTGAGCTGACCGTGGGCTGTGTTTTTAAAGTCCAGAGACAAAGGGAGGAGGGATTTTGGCAAGTGGGGTTACAGAAGCGAATGGCATTGGTTAGTTTGGGTTAGTTCTTAAAATAATTGATGGGTTTGAGAATATATGACCTTTCGAGGAAACCAAGAGGGGCAACTAAATAGTTAACTTTGTGCTTTCAGCTGCATTCCAAGAGCTAGTGGGTTTATCTATGTAAGGTGTCCTATTTCACAAGGATGCCCCCAGGTTGGAGATTAATTGTTTACCTAAGCCAGGCCTGAGGCTTTATGACTCCACCTGGGTTCCAAGATAAGGGTTACTTAAGCCTCTTGGTCAAGGACTGGTGGGAGGTCTCTTGTGACCGGAGTTTGCACTTTAAAAATTCTTTAGGCTTTACACTACTACTCAAAAAAGAGGGCTATGTGCAGCCCTAAAAAAGAACAATGCTGCTTTTACGTGGATCATTCAGGTGTTGTCAAAGAATCTATGACAAAACTGAGGGAAAGACTAGAACAAAGACAAAGGGAATGCCAAGCTCAGCAAGGTATTTTTGAATCTTGGTTTAATCGATCCCCATGGTTAACAACCTTAATGACTGCCTTGGTAGGACCACTAATACTTCTCCTCCTTGCAATAACTACTGGACCTTGTATAATCAATAGAGTCATTGATTTCGTCCACTCACAAATTGGTAATGTTAAACTTATGGTTTTACAAAGCCAAGGATGGCAACAAGTACCCAGTGCAGAATCTCAAATTTAATGATTTAAATTTCTAACAAAAATCAGTGGGGAATGTTATAACCTGTAAAAATCAATCCTAATTTTGTGACTTTGTATGCTTCCACGGTAATCCAAGCCTGACACATGTGTCACCATCTTGTACTGTATGCACCATTTTGTATACTTGTGTCCTTTGTAACCCCTGCTTTTGTAAGCATTTTCCTAAAACCCCTTCCTCTCCCAAGCAGTTATGGGAAAAACTCCCCCCCCCCCCAGCGAGGCCATTAAAACCTCAAAGGCAAGCTATAAAACTTCAAGGACATTGCCTCCAGTAATGAGACATGCTAAAGAAATAGGTTGAAATGTCCAGATAAGCCCACCTGTTCTCCGAACCTTGAAATTAGCTCATAGCTGCCCTTTACCTGACCCCTTTTTGGTTTCCTTAAAAGGCCTTAAATCCAAACCCACCAATTATTGTAAAAATCATCCTAAAACTAACCAATGCAATCTGCTTCTGTATGCCGCTTGCTCCCACCCCATTTGTGGTTTTTGACTTTAAAAGCTGTGCCCACCATCTCGGCAGGGCCTCTCTTTGCACCTAGCATAGAAACCGCCGCTGGGTACCAGCTAAAATAAAGCGCTTCTTTAACTTTTGGACTTGCCTTGTTGTCATCTGATTTTTGAGCTACAACAGTGTGGAGAGCTTCCTGCTACCGGCACCTGTGGGACCAGTCCCAGCAGGAATTCCTGTCGAGTTCCAGGAACCCTCAGACCCAGTCCTAGGCCAGGTCCAGTGAGTGTGTGGAGAGCTTCCTGTTACCCTGCGCCTGTGGGACCAGTCCCAGCCCAGGCTCAGTGTGGGCTGGACCCTCTCCCACATAATCGGACCACCTCCCACCACTCTGCCATACCTCCCCACCCCTCCCACAAGTAGGAATTTCTGCCGACTTCCGGGAACCCCTAGACCCAATCCTAGCCCAGGTCCGGTGAGTGTGTGGAGAGCTTCCTGCTACCCTG
>NW_004525010.1:36880-40012 GCF_000260255.1 Octodon degus
CCCAGTAGGAATTTCTGTTGAGTTCCAGGAACCCCCAGACCCAGTCCTAGACCAGGTCTGGTGAGTGTGTGGAGAGCTTCCTGCTACCCTGCACTGACAGGACCAGTCCCAGCCCAGGCGCAGCGTGGGCCGGCCCCTCTCACACCCCCTCAGGTCGCCCCCCAACCACTCTGCCTTACCTTCCCCACCCCTCCCACCGAGTAGGAATTACTGCCCCCTTCCGGGAACCCCCAGACCTAGTCCTAGGCCAGGTCCAGTGAGTGTGTGCAGAGCTTCCTCCTACCCTGCGCTGGCGGACCAGTCCCACCCCTGGCACAGTGTGAGCCAGACCCTCTCCCACACCCTCAGGCCGCCCCCACCACTCCGCCTTACCTCCCCCACCCCTCCCACCGAGTAGGAATCACTGCCCACTTCCGGGAACCCCCAGACCTAGTCCTAGCCCAGGTCCGGTGAGTGTGTGGAGAGCTTCCTGTTACCCTGCGCCTGTGGGACCAGTCCCAGCCCAGGCTCAGTGTGGGCTGGACCCTCTCCCACCCAATCGGACCGCCCCCCACCACTCTGCCATACCTCCCCACCCCTCCCACAAGTAGGAATTTCTGCCGACTTCCGGGAACCCCTAGACCCAATCGTAGCCCAGGTCCGGTGATTGTGTGGAGAGCTTCCTGCTACCCTGCACCTGCGGGACCAGTCCCAGCCCAGGCGCAGCGTGGGCCAGACCCTTTCCCATCACCTCAGGCCACCCCCCACCACTCCACAGTACCTCCCCCACCCTGCCCACCCAGTAGGAACTTCTGTTGAGTTCCAGGAACCCCCAGACCCAGTCCTAGGCCAGGTCCGGTGAGTGTGTGGAGAGCTTCCTGCTACCCTGCACTGGCGGGACCATTCCCAGCCCAGGCGCAGCGTGGGCCGGGCCCTCTCACACCCCCTCAGGCCACCCCCCACCACTCTGCCTTACCTCCTCCACCCCTCCCGCCGAGTAGGAATTTCTGCCGAGTTCCGGGAACCCCTATACCCAGTCCGAGGCCAGGTCCACAGCTGGAAGGAGCTGAGCGGAGCAGCCAGACCTAAGTCAGACTCAGCTAGATAAGTCCAAACTCTGTAGAGCTCCACCTGAACTTCAGTACGTGTGAAGGTTATAACTACAGCAAGATCTATAACAAAGGGCAGAAGACAGTGCTACACAAAATGATGAGAAGGAACAAAATGCAACCTCAGAACCCAAGCCCAACTGTAACAAGTGCAGAGGACACTAACACAGAACAAATTGGAAATCACACAGCTGAAAGCAATGAATCAACAGCTTCTGAAATAAAACAGCTGCAGAAAGATATAGAAGACCTCAGATTGGAAATGAAAAAAGAAATCCCTGAATTAATAACATCTGAACTAAAGAATCAAATGCAGAAATATATGGAAGCAACCCAGTGCCCAAACAGAACAAGTGCAGAGGACATTAGCTTGGCTCAAATGCATGAATCAAGAGCACCGATAGTTAATAAGCAGCAGCAGAAAGATATAGAGGAAATTAGAGAGCAATTCTTTTCTGAAATAAAAAAAGAATTCTCAGAACTCGTAGCAGATGAACTAAGAAGCAACCACAGAAACATAAGCAAGCAACCCAATCTGAAAAAAACACGGCAGTAAAAGAATTTCTAACTGCTTCTAAGGAAGATATTGATAAAAAAAATACAGGAGATTAGAAAAATAACGGATTCCTTGAATGAGCAATGCAGGAAAGACATAGATCGCATGAAGCAGAGTCAAAGAGACATAGAGGAAATTAAACTCTCAATCACAAGCTTGCAAAACAGTTTAAGTGAATGTGAAGACAGAGTTTCAGATCTTGAAGATGCTCATGTAACTAGTGAAAAGGTAAGAAAGGATCTCTTAAAAATTATGAGGATGCAGGAAAGAATAATTCGTCACCTGCAAGATGATGCAAAGATGAACAATGTGAGACTAATAGGCATCAATGAGAAAGAAGGAGTCAACACAAATTACATTAAAAAAATTTGGGAAGAAGTAATAGCAGAAAACTTCCCAAATATGAGGAAACAATCTGACATTCAGGTAACTGAAGCACACAGAATGCCAAATAACCTCAATTCAATGAAAAACACACCAAGACATATAATAGTCAGGATCCCAGAAATTCAGCACAAGAATAATTTACTGAAAGCCGCTAGAGGAAATAAGCAGATCACATTCAAAGGAAAACCCATCAGAATTATGGCCAACTTCTCTTCACAAACCATGCAGGCAAGAAGAGCATGGAGCAGCGTACTTCAAGTTCTCTGTGAAAACAAATTCCAGACCAGACTACTATACCCTGCAAAACTCTCTTTCAATTTGATGGAGAATTCAAATACTTCCATGACAAAGAACAGCTAAAAATTTTCACGATGACAAAGCCAACCTTACACAGCCTACTGAAAGATGTTCTAGAGAGGGACCAAAACGATCAGAACTCCATGAATGAGATCGAAAGCAACCAACTAAATAGGGTAAGCAATTAAGCACAGGAGAAAAAGGAGTAAATGACAACAGGTAAATTGTAACCATAAGTCAATACATCTCAATTCTAATCATCAATATAAAAGGACTCAATTCACCAATTAAGAGAAATAGACTGGCACAGTGGAATAGGAAACAAAGTCCAAAAATATGCTGTGTACAAAAAACACATTTAACACATAAAGACATTCATAGGCTAAAAATCAAAGGATGGAACAAAATACTACATGCCCCACACCTCAGAAAAAAGGAGGGGTAGGAATTCTATTCTCAGACAGTCTCAACTTCAAATCAACAATGATCAAGTGAAGTGAAGAAGGCCACCATATACTGGTTAGGGGAAAAATTCAAGAGGAAGAGGTAACACTCATAAATATGTATGCACCAAACATGGGAGCATCCAACTATAAAAAGAAAATCTTAATGGACATGAGAAATTTAATATCCAATACCACAATTTTAACAAGAGACCATAACAAGCCCTTATCTCAAAAAGATAGGTCAAACAGAAAAAAATTAGCAAAGAAATAACAGAACTGAAGCAGAATTTGAAACAAATGGACTTGGTGGACATATACAGAGTGTTCCACCCAAACACAGCTGAATACACATTTTTCT
>NW_004525010.1:44808-58969 GCF_000260255.1 Octodon degus
GTTGAGCTGTGGGGGACTCAGGTCAATAATTTCTGACATTGCCAGTTAAACAGAAGACCCAATGCTCCTATGGGCTACTGGACTCTTTTAGAATACTTTGCTGAGTTTACACACCTATAATATCCAATAATGGAACTTAGAAAAAATGGGGTATACCTATGAATGTCCATTTTGTATCTGTTTATTCAATTTGGTTGCAATAGATATATAACTGCATTCTCTTAATGAATAAAATGACTTGTTCTAATGGTGTTTGTAAATAGGATCACAAGTCCGCATGTTGTACAGCAATTAACCACTAAGAAGAATATTTGCAATGTATTATTTGTTGAATCTTTACTTCCGATTTGATTTGAATCTGTCTCATTGCTATGTGTTTATGAATAAAACTTTGAAAAAAAAAAAGAAAGGCTGAGCATACATGCCATTGGGGATACATTGGGTTCAGTCCCCAGAGAAGAATGAATTAACTAATAGTTGAAGAGAGAGAGGAGAGAGAGAGAGAGAGAGAGAGAGAGAGAGAGAGAATTGGGAGCTTTAATCTCTATGACAAACTTGTTCTCAAATCCTGTCATTTTACAAACAGATATCATGTTTTCTTCCCCCTCTGTTTTTACTTTTTTTTCTGTGTGTGTGTGTGTGTGTGTGTGTGTGTGTGTGCTTTCTCCTGAGTATTCAAGGAACTTCTACCTATTTTATTGAGGTTTTAATTTGTTTTCATATTAGAACCAGAAGCTGAATACAGTTGGAAACCAAGAAGCACTAGTTTTGCTCCAAAGGAGTAGGATCACTTAGAATTACTCCAAATGTATGCAACCCTTAAGAAAAGATTCTTTTTCATGTAAAAGAAAGAAACAAAACAAAAAAGTACAATATTCTCTCCTTATGTTCACTGCACACAACATGAGTTCTGTGTTTAGAACTTTGACACTGGCTATTCTTACAATGTAACATTTTCCTAATTTTTCCCATTCCAAGAATTTCACCTTTTTCTTTAGGATGGTGTAAAGAGCAGAATTTTAGAACAATTTACTGGAATTATTTTATAATTGAAATCTCTCTCCTTTAATGTCACAAAACAAAATCCAAAGTCCTCTAGCTATTACAGTCTCTGCAGCCATGAGTGCATTTCTCAGTGTTATAGCTGCTTTAGCTACTTGAGACTCCACATCTGCTTTAATGAGCATAAACACATCCACACTCAGAAGACTTTTTATAACAGCAACTTGGGGAAAGTGATCTGGAGAAAAATACCTATGTTTATATATACAGGAAACAAACATGGCCTAGTAAAATAAGAGGCAAGAATGTGTAGTATGAGATGCTTTTGTCATTTAAGATTTCTTTCCCACAGTTGTCATTTTTCTTTTAAACAACCACTTCTGGTCATTAGAATGAATCTGACAGTGCTCTGAAGGATGGCGATTTTAGCAAGGTAATTAAGTTCTTAAAAATGTTATTTATACCTGCTCCATTCACTTCTCACCCTGAAAATACTGATGACAGATGCCAAACCAACAAATACCAACACAAATGGGAAGCCCATCAATGAGTATCACTGTTGTAGGCAACTAAATTACATAGAAATATTATAGGCATTCAAAAAGGGCCAGACCCTCACAGAGACAATATAGAAGACAAGGTGACTTTACAACTTTGGAAGAGACAGACACTCCCTGCTGTGGGCCAGGCCTCAAGACGAAATGTTCCATCTTATGCCTAAGACGTTTGATATTCAGACAGATAGTGAGGTTAAACCTAACTGTATGTGTTGTAGGGAAATAATAAACTTCTCTTCTGGAGGGTTAACACCTAAGTTTGCAGACTAAAAATTAGAGAAAAAGAAGGGCTGCAAAAACAGCCATTTTAGTCCTTGCTCTTCAAGGTCAGTGAGGACTCAGGACATAGGAGAACCTATACTGTAACATCATGTAACTCAGTTGTGTCCCAAATTTTCTGACCAAGGAGATTATGGGGCCAGAGGAATGTGATTGATGATGTAGTGTGTGCCTAAGGAGAGTCACATGGAGAGAAAATATTCTCTCAGGCTGTCACAGAGAGCAAATTGATCAAGCAATGGCCATCATTCATCCACATGACTGACACTGACAAAGGATTTACAGTGCAGTACAGGGTTTCAGGATAAGTCCTGAGCGGACTTGACTGACCTTGTCAGATACAAAAGTTGCATTTCTTGTTTTATAGGTCTTGCCTTATCTTAGTCTTAAGAACCCAGCAGAAAAGTGTAGAAAAGTGAAGCCATGTTAATATGCTGAGCTGTGGAAGGCTCAAGTCATCAGATTCATACATTTCCAGTGCTGTGGATAACCCACTACTATTGTGGAGTACTGGACTATATTGGAATATTTTACTGAATTCATGCACCTACAATATTTGGATGGCAATGGAATACCCATCTCTGACAAAACTAAACAAAAAAAGGAGACATAAATAAAGGACAATTTTGCATCTGTATATACAAAATAGTTAGGATACATATATAGCTACTTTTTCTTAATTCAATGGGAAGAAAGATTTGTACTAATAGTGTTTGGACAGAATATAATGTCTGCATCTTGTGCTATGAAAGACAACAATATGCAATGTATTAATTATTGTAACTCTCCTACCAACCTGTTTTGAAGCTGTTTCATTGCAATTTTTTCTTAATAAAATTAATATTTTATAAAAAGAGTCAACAAATGTAGTCATCTACTTCCCTAAGAATGGGCATTAGTGATTGATATTCTAAATAGGTATCAATAACCTTGAAAGAGCCCAGATAACTCACTAATGCAACCCCCAAGGGGAAGAGACCCCATCCCGTATTCATGCCCACTTGCTAGGTGACTGGCTTCCCCATTTGGTACTGGATTTCATCAAGTTTACCTGAGCAATGGTGCTTGTGATCTTTGGTTGCCCATAGTTTTGTCCCATCACCTGCCCACCTAAGCAAGTTCTCATGTTCTCCACCACCTTCAACGGACCTCACTGCATGGTTCTACTCTCTCAAAGTCCCTAAAAGAGACAGCTACCCTACCCAGGGTCCACGAGCTCGGATGCCTCCCTCCTGTCCCTCTCTCAGACAGGAGCTTTCTTTTGCCCATTAAATATTCTGTTCATAACCTCTGTTTGCTTCTAAAATTCATTATTTGGTTTTAGAGAACACAGACTCATCCCAGGTAACTTTCAGGTCAAGAGTTTCATTTTTTCCCCCTATATCATTTGAAGGTCCCTATCTCATCACCTTGTGCTTTCAGATATATTTAAGCATTGCAGTGTATAGCAGTCATTTCATGTCACATTTTTAATGAGATGCTGATGCAGTGCAGCAAATATGTAAAGCATCTTCTTTCACACAGTCTGTGCAGAAGACATTTGGATATTTTAAGTTCTGAGATGAGATACAAATGATTAAAAAGAAAAATCCAGGACTAACAACTTTCAAAATGGGTAGTGTAATGTGCATGAGTCCATTTTCTTTAAACTCTTAAAAAAATAAACAATACTGGTAAAAAAACAAGAAAAAATACATTGCTGCTACATTCACCCTCTGGCATATAAGGGCAGAGGTGGTCCTTTATGGTGCCCACTGCATAGTAGGCGAACTCTCCTGTGGCAGGTAGAGGCCAATGCTGTACAACTTGAAGATTGTAGCTTTGTTTTGGGGACTCTGTGAGTTCTGCCTGTCAATAAGGAGAAACACTGACTGGCTAGGGTTGTTGACAACAATTCCAGTCTTGTCCTTGCCACTCAGTAGCTGCAGAAACTTTTTTTCATGGTCACTGACTGTGATGAATCTCAAATGGGGCCTGAACAGGCCTAAAAGGCTCAACTGATTCCTTCTAGAAAACCAGAGACAGATGTTTTTCTCACTATCATTCTGAGGCCAAGGAAGGAGATCTGTCTTCTGAGGACAGCCAGTTCCACCCCTTCTCATGGAATGGTACTGAGGAGCACGTAGCTGTACCACATCCTTCTGTAAAAGTTCTAAGGAACTTGCTAAGGAATAGCTGGAATCTCACATCCCTTTCCAGATATTTGCTTCATAATTATTTGTCATGACTGGTATATAACTTCAGACACTTCAAAAAGTGCTGATTTTTTTTTCTTCTCCTGGAACACAAAGGCAATAATACACATCTTGAAGTCACACTGTTCAGCTAGAGATTATTTTTCCTTTCTAGGCTGAGCATGATTCTGTTCAGATCTTGTTTCCTCCAAGAGTTTGGGTGCCCCATTTTGAAATACAGGTGGTACTAAAGCCTTCAGATATTGTCACTAAACTATGGGCACTTTTTAGTCAGACTCAAGAACAGCAGAAACAAGTCATTTTTCCCTGCTAATATGATTGAATACTTAAAATGACAACTGTAACCTCAAAATTGCACTTTCTGACAATATTAGCAGACTGTCATACTACACGATCAAAAACCAAAAGCTGCTGTCCAGCTGCTGTTTGGACTTCAATACCTGGGGACAGAAGCGAAAAAGGAAAGAGAGGAAGGCAAAGGGAGGAAATATTTCCCCTAACTTCCTGGAAAACACATTTTGCTTCAGTGCCAAAAGAAAGGCTTTAAGGTGTATGAAAAGTCTATCATTGGGAATTAGGTGTGCAAGAAAACACAGCTAACACCAGTCCAATCTTTTAAATCCATTCAGATTGTTCTTTCAGAAATAGGATTAAGGAAAGGAATGAGGAGAGGAAAAGTGTGATCTCTGCTTTCCAAATACCCCCCTCCAAAAAAAATCAAAAACAAAACACCAAAATAGGGTAGGTGAATGAAACTGAAATACCCAACTGGATTTTACCTAGCCAGATCCATGGCTGCAGTACCTAATTAATTCTTAGTTATTTCAGGTATCACTCTTGCTATATAGTCAGTGCTTGTTATTGATGAGACTTGGTGATGAGCAAAAAGAAAAGTACAAAATCAGTAAAGAAATAGGGGAGAGGTACAGGGTTTCCCTGCAATCAACTACAGTGTATAATGAGGGCCGACAGCTGTTGCCCAAAGGAGCCATGAGCAGAAAAAGCAGAGTCTTCACCAACTTCCCCACTACCCACATTTTCACCAGCAGGTGGCTGCTAATGCTGCTGTCAAGGAGAATCATAATGGTAGGGGAAAGGGGGTTTGTTATGTGGTATTTGTAATTATTCTGGCTCTGTGGTTAAACCTGATTCGTGCCCAGGATCCCGACACCCTCAGCCCAGCCAAGAGTTCTACATAACCCCGGGGAACCTTCCCTATCTATGGGACCCTTGTAGGGATGGTGGTGAGTGTGGCTTATCTTCCAGGGAGACGCTGTCTGAGGCAAAGGTGGCAGATTTACCCAAATCCCAGGCGGTGTGCGGGGACCTCCTGCCTTTCACCTCCCGGGCTCACCCCACCCACCCCTTGCCTTCAACAGCGGCGGCACCCAGGGCCACACGGGATCTCACTCATGTCATCGTGGAAACAATTGCAGCCCGGATAGAGTAGGCAGAAAAAGACAAATGAGAAGGATCCAGTGGGAAGAGAAGAAAATAGCTCTGTTAAATATATTTTAATAAATAAATAAACTTTCTAAAAGGTAAACTCACCAACCCACCTCGCAAAAAACACAGCAGATTTCGGAAACAGAACTCTTTTTATGGCTCGGAAGGCTAGGGTGAAGTCATGGGTTCGCTTCCCCCAGGGAGTTGTGGGGGGGAGAGGGCAGAACACAGGCGGGCAGCGGGGCGGTTCCCTCCCTGTCCCCGGGGTCCGCGACTCACGGCCAGCTGACTGGGGCGGGCAGGGGCCTTTAGCCGCAGCCCCAGGGCGGAGCAGTGGCAGAGGCAGAGGTGGCAGCGATGGTGGCCGCGCTGCTCACAGCTCGCAGCTGGGGCTCCAGCCCTGTCCAGAGAACAGTACTAGCCAGCTGAGCCCCTCCATCCCCTTCGCCTTGTGCACGGTGACCTGGCCACCCGCGCTGCTGCAGCAGATCAGCCCAGTCCTGGGAGTCATAGGGGGCACGCGGCGACTGAGAAAGGACGCGGGAGAGAGGGGCCAGAGCAGAGGAGAGACCAAAAAGGAGGGTCGCAGGAGCTGGGGGGCAGGGGAGGGGGAGAGCCTTGCTCTACAGGGTCTGTCAGTGAATTCACCGCCCCCCCCCCATCAAAAATAAAAGAACGTTATTTCTATTCAGGTATCTGCTACGGAGTCTTTCACCACTTATGGGTTCTAGCACAGCGAAGGTCATGAAGACCCAGAAGGGTGAAGAGCTAAAGCGGAGGGAGAGCGTCCGCCAGCGGGGCACCGAGTGGTTATCCCCGCGGCTTCCACGCCTTCCCGCCTGGGGCAGAGTCGCATTTTCACAAACAGGTATCATGTTGTCTCAGTTACTCTTCGGTCCTTGTGGGAACAAATACTCCACACACAAAATGAAGGAATTAAGGATTTATTTCGCTGACAGTTACTGGAGGTTTCTGTAATGGATCAACTCACATTTTAGATTATAACTGTAAATCTTGTGTTTTCTGTTGTGTAAAAATGTGTACTTACCACTGTTCTAAGTTGTTTAGTAACGAGTGGCTATTTCTTGTTGTTTTCTAGATAAAATTCCTGTAACCCTCACCAATTCCTGTCAGCAAAGTTAGCTTACAGAGATGAGTTAAAGGAAACTAAATGGGCTTTAACTTCTTGTAACATTGGGCTATGCAAGGCTGCCTACAGGTACTCAGGTGCAAATTAACCAGAAATTGAAGCAAAAGCCCCAGGAAATGTAGTTTAAGTCCTGGTCCCAATCACTCTAAAAGCTTTATTTTGTGTCAGACAGTAAATTTGCTTATCAAACTCAATGTGGTTCCAGGTTTTAAAACACCTTCCTCCTTCCTGGGCTGCTGCCTTTCGGTCCTCTCTTTCGTGAGAGCAGAGCGGGGCCCTGAGCTCAGTAATAAATGTTATAACCCAAAAATGAGACAACTGGGAGACAAGTCCAAAAAGAAAAGAGCGCTTTATTTTAGCTGGTACCCAGCTGCAACACGCAAAAGTGCCTAAGTGTGCCCCCGGGAGACAATGGCTTTTAAGGCTGAAAACCGCAAAGGGAAGGTCTTGCATCTTGAACTCAAGGGAATGCAGCACAGAGGTTAGCGTCCACTTTCTGGAAAACAGGTCACATTTTTTTAACATGCGGTTACAATTTTCAGGAACAAATAATTACAATTTATGGTTCAGTGTTGATCACGGGACATATTGTGTAGAGTGCTCTGTGGTAAGAACTAGTTCAGACCTTAACCTTTAACACACTGTGGTTTAGAACAAAGGAATAGTTTGAACATTAACAAACTGTGTTCAGAGGTCCGATGGATGGCTTGAGCCACCAAGATGGAGTTTAAGTTGTCAGCTTATACCAAACAATCCTCATTAATAAAGTTACAGTGGAAACATGCAGAGGTGTATAATACAATGGCTATTCTGGTTACAAAATGGAGTCAATTACATAGGTTATAACAGAAACATACAGAGTTGTATAACCAAATAGGTGTTCTAGTTACAAAATTGGAGATGGTTACATAGGTTATAACAATAAACAGCTTTCCAAATTCCAATCTGGTTGATCTGGATCCTATCCTGAGTGACCCATAACAGGTTTCATTGCATACTTAGCTGGTTCAAAGGCAAAATGTTTGGAGACTCCAGACATTCTGAGAATGATTTCTGAATCTTCAGCCTCAGGAGACTGAGGCAGGAGGATGGTCATGAATTGGAGGTCGTCCTGGGTTTCCTAGCTGAAAGCAGCTTTAATTGAATAGCAAGACATAGGCGCCTTCTTTGCTCCAGAGAGTGTGTCAGTGCCTCTTTCTTCTCCCAACATGTCCTTTCTGCTCGAGGTGGCCTCAGTCACAGACCCGACCACCCCTCAAACTACACATTGTGGAGAGGCTGGGGAACCCCTGCATGGAGGGCAACCCCCACACCTCAAAGGGGCAGCAGGACCCAGATATGTCCTGAAGCCAGTTCCAGGATTCCCGCCTCTTGGGCTGCCCAGCCTCCGCCCTGCCCCCGCCCCTCTAGAGACCCAGCCTGGTCAGCTGGCCATGCCTCTCCCTTCATCCTGGAGCTGCTCCTCCAGCCTCAACCAACTGCTGAGTTACCCAAGGATTGGTGGATTAGTGTGTCCGGATTCTCAAACAGCAGGTGGGGAATGGACATCCAGCAATTTAAGGAGTCATGAAAGGAGCTGCCCACCATGAGTGGAAGGAAGTGACATCACTTCCTGGACAGCACACCAAACAGAGCCTGCAATCCCAGAAGCTGCTTGGCTTCAGTTACTTCTGGAGAGACTCAGCCAATGAAGGATGTTGTGGCCTTGTCTCACCTACGGTACAGACTCAGGCCATCAGAAATGGTGGAGTGGAGTCCATGTCCAAATGCAGACTCGCTGAAACAGCAGCCACCTCCGTGGTGTCCAGGACATGAAGCCCAGGACCCCAAAAGTGACATGGGAGAGCCCAGAGCAGGTGAGAGTGAGCCAGACCATCACACAAACGACCCTGGTTGCCCAGATCCCTGCCTGTGTTCTGTGTAGTATGTTTGCGGGCCTGTGACAATGGAAAAGATTTCTTTCCACACTGTTTCATTTGGGTGCTGAGCTCTTCCGAGTTGGTTACAGCTTCAGTGCCTCAAGTCTAGCTTTTGTGGCCCACTCAGGGCACAAGTAACGGCACCCACAAGCTGGAGGAAGCCAGCAGTGTGGGGACCTTGCAATCAGGCACACTGGAGAACCTGGTAAACTCCCTGGTGCCTGCCCAGTGCTGCGGAGACTCCTTTGTGCCTACTTGCTTGGCCACCTACAGGTGACCCATCATCACCCAAGAGGTGCTAGATCTGCTGTTCCCCAGGTGTGCCTCACTTTCAAGGTAGGGCCCCACCACCTCCTTCCTGAGTGAATATTGGGAACACAGTGCCCTGCTTCAAGGCCCAATGTGCTCTGTGGAAACTGGGGTGTTCAAAGGACTCCACTCAGACTGTACCGTCTATGACCAAGTAGACTGAAACCACAGAGCACCTCCCCTGGACCTGGTGCTGTGCAGTGTGATCAGCCCATGGCTGTGGGGCTTCCCCATCACCAGTGAATGAGCTGTGTATGCATATGTGGGGACTCACTTTCCTAGGGTGCTGGTGACATTAATCCAGAGCAGAAATGCCTAGGTGGGAGAGTGTAGATCGGATATTTACACACATGGGCCAGATCTCACTGGGTGGTTTCCCTGCACAAGTGTGTGCAATGTACCTGCTGTGGGCAGTCACATTTCCTGACCCTTCTCTGTCATTGAGGGAGCAGCATAGACAAACGTCTGCACATCTTCTGCTTCCCTACTCATCTCGGAATCTGATCATCCCCTACACAGCCTGGTAGGTGGGGACACTGGTGACTCTGGGTGCTCTAAGGTTACACTCTCCTGACTCTTGTAGGTATGTGTTCTGCCACCCCACTGTGAGGAAGACCAGCAAAGCAAGTGGTGAGAGGGCTTGAGGCTAAGAAGGAGGGCTTCTTACTCCAGAGTGGGGTTCATCTGATCATCTTGGCTTCAATAGGGCAGAGAAATCCTGGGGTCCCCCACCATTCATGGGATTCCTGCCTGACTCTGGGGTCTGGGGATGTACCTCATGAAGAAGGATGATGCAGAGCTGTGATTGGGGTCTTGAGCATGTGGGAGGCAAGAGGTGCCTGGTGCTCAGAGGTGGTACCCCTGAGGATTGATCCGCACACAGCCCGTTCCCATCCAGATGAGCCCACCATATCCTGTATGGAGGCTGCTCAGAAGGTGTGGAGCACAGACTGTTCAGCATGGGTCACTCAACCTGGTCCAGCAGCTCCCAGGCAGGGGCAGCTCTGCCAGGCAGCCCTCCTTCAATGTCCAAACCAGGCTAAGGAATGGGGGAGAAGCCAGGCCCCTGACTCTGCTGCCTGTGTGCCACTAGAGTTTTGAGCTCCCTTCTGGCGACCGTGTTGCTCTTATACCCCAGGAGACTTTTACCAGGGCCCAGACCTGGCCAATCTGAACCACACTCATGGCCTATGCATGAATTAAGCTATGTGTTGCAAAATTGTCCCTGAAGTGTGCAGAATCCTGATCCAGTGTGAAACCCACTCAGTATGATCCAATCCTGAGGGTGAAGAGGCTTGTGAGGATGCGTGGGCGTGGGGCAGCAGAGCTCAAGATGAGCTCCCCAGAGGGAGCTCCACAGGCTGTGCACTGGCCAGGAGCAAAGGAAGAGGCTGGCTGGCACCTGAGATTGGCATGCACCCTGTAGGGATGGAGTCTGGCAGTGGGGTTTCTCTGAGAGAAAGGGGGCTGCTTTGCCTTGGGAAAGAATTAGGGAAGGGCAGTCATGGCGAGGTCTTTGCTCCTGCATCTCTCATGCCATGCTAGGGTAAGAATGCTCCTCAGTAGCACCCCTCCAGGAAGACCAGAAACAGGGAGGGGTGGAGTGCTCACTGACTTAGCTGCAACTGCAGGACCTGGGGCTGAATGGGCAGGAGCAGCCAAACCTGACTCTGTGTCCCCCTCTGTCCTTTCTCCTTGGCATCTAGTCATCAGGCTCAAGATAGCTCAGGGCACCATAACTTGCAGGGCTCCAGTTGCCCTGTGCCGCCTTTCTCACCTGGAAAAATCATTTTGTGTATGTGTGTCACGGTGCGGGGGGTGGGGGTGGGGGTGGTGGTGGCTTTCTTATCCATGTCCTTGTGGATAGGAAATTTTCTTTTCTTTTCTTTCCTTTTTTTTTTTTTTTTTTTTTTTTGGTGAGGTACCAGAGATTGAACTCAGGCAAGTGCTTATTCTACTGAGCTATCTCCCAGGCCTGGAAATTTTATTTTTATAAATTTAATCAAATTTAATAAAATTAAATTGTAACAAAATTAAACTATTCCTTTATTTTCAAACGTACCTCCAGGACAATGAATCCTCTCTCCATGGTGCAATTCACATTGCCCTGTCCTTATGCAGCACAGAGCCCCCAGCACTACCCCTGGGTGCTGTAGGCAGGACCCTGGCAGCACCTGTTGATGCTGTAATGGGGACACACAAGTGCTGAGAGGGGCAGGGAGACAGGTGGGTAAGGGACATGGCCCCCACAAAGTGCTCACCCATGAAAACCCCATTACTGGCTAGGCACTGGGCAGCACCCTGTTTCCCTTTTAACCCCCCCCCCCACTTCTGTGACTCTTCTTGACACTGAGATGGGGCAACAGTGCACCGCCTCAAGGTGGTGAAGACCCATGAAAGGCAACAACATGAGTCTGAGCTGAACTGCTTCCCATTCAGAGTAGACACAAGCAGAAGTGATGCTGGAAGCAAATGCTGAGTTCCTCAGAGGCAGGAGCTGGAATGGAACCAGCAGGGCACATCTGCAGTAATGCCACACATAGGTGTGTGGGGACGGCCTGGCCCTACCTAAGTGACCAGGCACTTTGACACTCTTCATGAGGGCCTGGCAAGAGGCTCTCTCTCTCTCTCTCTCTCTCTCTCTCTCTCTCTCTCTCTCTCTCTCTCTCTCTGTCTCTTTCTCTCTCTCTCTCTCTTTTGTGGAACCAGGGATTGAACTCAGGCCCATGAGCTTGCCAGGGAAGTGCTTATTCCACTGAACTATCTCCCCGGCCCCAAGATGCCATCTCAATGAGACCTCAAGTACCATGGCAGGATCAGAGTCAGGACTCTGACCTTCTAGGAGATCAGTGAAGAGACCACAGCTAGACCAAAGGATCAGTACTACCTGGAGGACTTGACTAAGGTATTGTTTCCATTGTGTTTTGGGTTTTATTTTAGGTTTTACTTATTTTTTAGTTTATAGTTTCTTAGAGCTTTTTGTTTTTCTTTTTTCAGAACCAGGGTTTGAACTGAGTCCCTTGCGCTTGCCAGGGAAGTGATTATTCTACTGAGCCACCTCCCCATCCCTTCTACTGAGCCATCTCCCTGGCCCCTCCCTAACAATTCAATTTTGTATAAATAGAATAATATAATAAATTTTCTTTTTTGTTCAATCTTTTCAGGTTACATAGTCATTTTGGAATAATCTCTTACATCTGACATTGATCTCTATTACTGAGTAGAATATTATTGTATATTAGAGTCACATTTCTGCTATAATGATTTTTTATAAAATTAGCAGCTTAAAATATAAGTATTATATTTTAAATCATGTAGTTGGGAAGTCTAATACTGTTCCTACTGTAAGTAATCAGGTTACAAACAGAACTATATTATGTTGGAAAACTTAGAGAAGAATCAGTTCTTGTCTTTTCCAGATAAATGTTTCTGCCTTTTGTGTACTTTTTAGGGAAAATAGTAATAAAAGACGGTATTAAAAAATACAAAAAATTTTGCTGAACACACTAATAGGAATTCAACAGTAGTTGCTCTACTGGATGAAATTATCTTCAATTTGTTATTTAGGTTACCAGATATAAACCAGAAAATTTTTGTTTAAAAACAAAACAAAAGTTTTGAGAAATTAAAAAGAATAAGAAGATTAAAAACAAAACATTTAAACATTAACTGCTCCTTTCAATAAATGAACAGAAGTCAACAGTACAATTATCCAATCTGTTATGCATATATGCATAAATATGTTTTCCCTTTTTTTCTTTTGTCCTTTACCTTATCATAGTTTTTCCTTCCCACTGAACAGATACTTTTCCTTGCACAGTATCTATTATACTTTTCAGATTTTATTTTCACTTTCAGGTTCTCACACTAGTAAGACAGCACGATGTTTGCACATGTGGGTCTGATTTATTTCACTTACAAGATAGTATCTAATTATATGCATTTATCTACAAAAACATCACATTTATCTTTTTTGTACTTAAGAAATACTCCATTGTCTATTTATCCATTCTTCACTGTATAGTCATAGTCGCTATTTCCAAGATTTAGCTAAGACAAATATCAGTGCTGTAAGTATGAGTGCACATATATTGCTTAGGTATGATGATTTCAGCCTTTAGGGAAAATACCTAAGAGGGGAATACCAGTGTGAATGGAACCTCCACTCCTAGCTTTTTAAGGGAGTTCAACAATGATTTCCATAGTGGTTGTATCAGTCTGCACTCCCACCAACAGTGGAGAAGAGTTCTTTTTCCACGCAGCTCCTCCAGCATTTCTTATTGGTTGACTTCTTCATGATAGCCAGTCTTTGTGGTGTAAGACATTGTTTCATATATTTATTTTCCCTATTTATTTTTCATTTGTGAAGTGTATGTTTTTCTCATATGCTCATTTTTGGGTTGAATTATGGGGATCTGTTGTTAAAAATTCTATATATAATCTACGTAGGAATCATTTTTCAGATGAATGTCAGTTATAACATTTTCTCAATTCATGGGTTTCTTTTATGACTCTTTTGGTGATTTGTTTTCACATGAAGAAACTTTCAAAAGCATGAGATCCCAACTTTGATTCCTTGAAGAATATCTGTACAGTTTGGTTTTACTTACCAAGTAAAACTTGGTAACTCTCTAAGTTACCCTTTTGTCTTTCAGATTTCTACCTACATTTACCTTCAGAAGACTTGAATTTCAGATTTTTTTTTAAACTTTTATTCATTTCTTTTTTTATTACATGAATTAACACATTTATTATAGGCTAGGGATGTCTCAAATAGTAAGATCTTCTACTGGTCTTTCAATTCCTTCAGTCTTCTGATGGCTGACATGACTGCAACCACATAGGTGGTATTGTAGGTCCAGGCGCCAACAGCCCCTGTTTTCATGCAGGAACCACAGTGCCAGATTCCCCAGGGCCTGTCTCTTCATCTTGTTCTTGTCACAGAAGGAGTAGGTGTACTTGGTATACTGGCTGATTGCAGTCTTCTTCACCATTTTCCGGAGGGAGGCACCATAGTGAGTCCTGTATTTACCAACAATGCTGACTTCCTTGGTGTGCTTAGCCATGTTGATGTGAGGAGGCCCACATCCAGAGAGCAACTTTTATTCATTTCAATGAGGAAAAAAGATAAAATACCAATAAAAGTTTCAAAACAGGTTAGTAGAACAGTTACAATAATTAATGCATTACACATTGCTGGCTTCATAGTAGTTATTCAGAGGAAAAGATGTATACACAATACAATGTCTAAACAATATTAGTGCAAACTTTTTTTCTCATTGAACTAAGAGAAAGTAGCTGAGT
>NW_004525010.1:59069-61259 GCF_000260255.1 Octodon degus
CATTTCTTGTCATACTTGCTTCACTCTAGACTCTGTAAGCAATTACTCATTTAGTTTTTCTCACTATATATTCACTAAAATTTTTTATTTATATTCCCCTTTTTTGTTTTGTTTTGTTAGAGTTTAGTGTCCTACTGCATTTAGAGAAGCTGTATTTAGAGAAGTCTATAAAGGACCTTTACACAGTTGAAGCCAGTGTAAAGATTGTAGGTACTTGAATTCAGCAAAATAACCCAATATAATCCAATAGTTCATAATAGTATTAGGTTATCAGCAGAACTGGCAACTGTCAGTAGTTTTTGACTTCAGCCTTTTACAGCTCAACATATTAAAATGGATTTACTTTTTATACCTCGTGGTTATACTTTTCTGCTGGATGGTTAAGACCAAGTTAAAGCAAGACCTATATAGTTAAAAATGTAACTTTTGTAACTGAAAAGGTCAGTCAAATCCCCTCAGGATTTACACTGAAACCATGTACAGCAGTTTGTAGATCTTTTGTCAGTGTCAACCATATGGATGAGTCATGGCCATTGCTTGACCAATTTACTCTCTGTGAAATCTTGAGGTAACTTTTTCTCTCTAGGTGGCTGTCCTTAGGTACAGTAACATTGATGATCACTTTACCCTGTGGATCCATAATCTCCTTGATTAGAAAATTTGGGAAACAGCTGAGTTATAGAATGTCACAGTACAGGTTGTTTTATGTCCTGAGTCCTCACTGACCTCAAAGGGATAGGGCCAAAATATTGGCTGTCCTTGTGGCTGCTCTGTTTCTCTAATTTTTGGTCTGCAAATTTTGTTGCTTAACATCCAGAAGACATTATTACCCTGTAGCAGAGACAGTTGAGCTTAACATCACTATCTGTCTGAATATCACATGCCTTAGACATAACATGGAACTGCTATTTTCCAGCAACCGTGATCATTCTAAAACTTAAATTCCTATAGAATGTGAAAAAAACCCTACATACTTTTACACAGAAACTTACAAATCGAACTATATGCAATAATGTTTCAGTTTTATTCATTTATTCCTTTTACTTATTTTATTATTTATTTTTTGTTTTGTTTTAGGGAAAGGTCTACAGGGTGTTCAGGGTCTCACGACTAAATTGGACTCATACTGATACACCTGTTTACAGCCTCCCAAGAGCTGCGATTACAGATGTGCATCACCATGACCAGTCTCAATGGTCATCTTAGCATCCCCTAGGCAGGGCCCTGACCCCTGTGCCTGCTTGCATGTGTTTTAATCCACTGATATATTTGGCTGCCCTTCAGTTTTATTACTTAAATCTTTCATCTATTTTGACTGTAGTTTGGTGCATGGTGATACAAATGGGCCTATTTTAAGCCTTGTGGAAAGCCAGTTTTCCATTTGTTAAAGAGACTCTTTCTTCCAGTGTACACGTTTAGTACCATTGTCAAAGGTAAGGTGGCTGGTTGTGTTTGTACTTGTATCTACAACATCTTATGTGTTCCACTGATCCTCAGGTCTGAATCTATGCCAGTAAAATGCTGATTTTATCACAGTAGCTTCACAGAATCAAGTCATGGTAGGGATATTGATAAATTTATTCCTTTATTTCCCAGGTTTGATTTTTGATACTTTGGTGACTCGGCCCGCGAGTTGAGACGTGGGGTAATGACATGGAGGAGGAACGGGGATGAATAAGACAGGGCAAGAGACACAAGAGACAGAGACAAGACAGGCTTTCTGATCAAGTCTCATTTATAGAGGAAGTGAGCAGGGTCTAAATAGCTGTATAGTGGAAGCAGTTGGGTGGGACTAGTTATGGATTGGTAGTGGAGGTCCAGGACCACAGGAAGACATCGAAGCAAGCGGGGATTGGTGCTGCATCACTGCTTGCCCAAATAAGGGAAAATATAACAGGAGCATTCTATCGCATCCCCACATATCCCCACTTTTTATTTATTTTTTTATTTATTTTTTCTTTTCAAAGTTTTATTGATAAACATATAGCAATGAGACAGTTTCAAATCAAAAGGAAAGTAGAGTTTCAACAAATAATACACTGCATATATTCTTCTTAGTGGTTAATTGCTGTACAAGAAGTGGACTTGTGATCCTATTTGCAAACACCATTAGAACAAATCATTCGATTCATTAAGAGAATGCAACTATATATCTATCCCAAACACGTTGAATACACAGATACAAAATGG
>NW_004525010.1:67782-87400 GCF_000260255.1 Octodon degus
TCTACAGAGTTTGGACTTATCCAGCTGTGTCTGGCTTAGGTCTGGCTGCTGTGCTCAGCTACTTCCCCCTGTGGACCAGGGCTAGGACTGGGTCAGGGCATTCCCCTAACTCAGCAGAAATTCCTACTGGGCGGGAGGGGTGGGGGAGGTATGGCGGAGTGGTGGGGGGCAGAACGAGGGTGTGGGAGATGGTCCGGCCCACGGTGCGCCTGGGCTGGGACTGGTCCCACCGGCACAGGTTAGCAGGAAGCTCTCCACACACTCACCGGACCGGGGCTAGGACTGGGTATGGGGGTTCCTGGAAGTTGGCAGAAATTCCTACTAGGCGAGAGGGGTGGGGCGGTAAGGCGGAGTGGGCGGGGGTGGCTCGAGGGGGTCGGAGAGGGTCTGGCCCATGCTGAGCCTTGGCTTAGACTGGTCCCGCTGGCACAGGTTAGCAGGAAGCTCTCCACACACTCACCAGACCGGGGCTAGGACTGGGTCTGTGGATTCCCGGAAGTGGGCAGAAATTCCTCCTCTGCGGGAGGGCTGGGGAGGTATGGCAGAGTGGTGGGGTTCGGCCCGAGGGTGTTGGAGAGGGTCCGGCCCACGGTGCGCCTGGGCTGGGACTGGTCCCTCAGGCACAGTTTAGCAGGAAGCTCTCCACACACTCACCGGACCTGGGCTAGGACTGGGTCTGGGTGTTCCCGGAAACTCGCAGAAATTCCTACTGGGCGAGAGAGGTGGGGAGGTATGGCGGAGTGGGCGGGGGTGGTCCGAGGGGGTGGCAGAGGGTCCGGCCCATGCTGTCCCTGGGCTGGGACTGGTCCTGCTGGCACAGGTTAGCAGGAAGCTCTCCACACACTCACCGGACCTGGGCTAGGACTGGGTCTCCCCCCTTTTTATTAAATACATCAAGTAGGAAATTGACAGTGTCCTGTGGGGACAATGTCTGGCTTGGGTCAAGGACTCCTTCACATGAGATCAACCAGATCTTATCCGTCTTGGGATTGCAGGGCGGCAGTAGGCCCTGGTCCTGTCTTATGTGGTCAGCGGCACTGCATGTGGGTTCTAGTTGCCCGTCATTGATTACTTGTCCATCTCACCAGGGGGACCTATATCAAATTAGGCCACATTATTATAAGGTCCATTTGAAGGAAACTTCTCACGATACTGTTGTTGATCTGCCATTTCCAGCTGATGATAATGTATCTGAATGGGCTTTGTAGCAAAGGCATCTAAATGTGAGTTAATGAATGCTGTAAGTTTTTGAAAAATGTAAGGTCCTATCATGAGCAACAGTAGGAGCGAGAAGAGGGGTCCTAACAGGGGCACAAGATAGGTGACCCTCCCCACAATGAGGAGAAGGGGTCATCTGCAAGTTTTGTCTCCGCTTGAGTAGTTGATCCTGAAGCTCTCAGATTTTGTCTCGAACTATGCCTGATTTATTAACATAAAAACAACACCGTTCCTTTAAAGCAAGACATATTCCCCCATGCTCTGTTGTCAGAAGGTCCACACCTCTCCTATTTTGCAAGACCACTTCTGCTAGTGAATCTATCTGGTCTTGGATATCTTGGATAGTACAAGATAATGCTCGAACATCATCAATCAGCTGGTTAGATAATTTAGTATAAGAATGTACTGCTACCCCCAACTCCACTGAACCTGTCCCCATGGCTGCTATGACTCCAAGCCTCACTAGTAAGAGGATGAATTGGACTACCCTTTTTTTGCATACCACAATATAATCTAGACTGGGAAGGTGTACAGGATCATTGCCAGAGATGACATCTATATCAGGCAGTATGATTGCCATGACACATAGTCCTGTCCAGTTGGTAGGTAGGTATGTAAAAGCCAAGCTTCCTCCACATATAAACACATGTCCTTCTTTGGGCAAATAGGGCTACTGTAGTTAAGTATTTGACTACAACTAGTGAAGGTAACAGACCCAACATCAACAGTGAAGATATCATTGTGAAAGCTTCCTTGAATACAAAAAGATTTTTCAAAGGTTACAGGTTGGACTCTAAAAGAGAGGCTAACACTACAGTTTGTGTTTTGGGGGTTTATGATGTCTTGTGAAATGAGATTAGAAGGGAGAGCAAGGGGCATAGGAGTGCCTAGGGTCATGCATAGCCAACAATTTTGGGCTAAGCTTGGGTTGGAAGCATTAAGGGTTTTGTGTGTGGTTTCTAGAATATCTAAGGTTTGAGTATCTAAATCTAATCCTCATGACTTGAGGAGTGCTAGGGGATGATAATTTATGTTAGGGAACATTTGTTCCATAATTTGTTCTAGGTTTCTTTGGACTTGTAACACTCTAACAGTATCTTGAGGTCCACCATCATCTGAAACATGTATTGGGGGAATCTTGTTCCAGCAGATCGGCTCTCCAGGGGTGCCAGAGCATGAAGCCTGGGCACACTTAGGTTTACCAAGCACCGTGGGGGTGTTGGTCCACTCACCTCCTATGGTACCACGGTAAGTCCTCTGAAGGATGGCCATAAAATAAGTCTGTCCATTGATGGCTGTGCATTCTTGTAGGGAGTCATAACATGAGATACACATCTCAGCTTGGAAGGAACTGCACTTTTTAGGGCAGGGCCCTGGTCTGCCATTAATATTTGGTATTATGTGAGGTTTATTATAGCATTCTCAACTCTGGGAATGGCCTCCACCCAATTGGGGTGAAAACGTGAGAAAGGCTATTTCACTGCCACAATCAGTGCTTTGAGTAAAGGTGGTGGGTTTAACCTTAAGAGTACCTCCTCTGCATTCGCATGGAGGGCTGTATAATGTTCTTAATAGTTCTTGAGGGTTTTACCTCTTGGAAGTCACCTTCAAGGACCCATGGACAGGTCTGCAGTATTCCCAATAACAGGATCCGGACCTTCATACTCTGAAAGTAAAAATAAAAGTTTCTCAGGGTACGCCTTTGTCCCTGGAATTATCTGTGAGATTATCTGTTGTGCATTGGGTCTGGTCAATTTGTTTAACCAAACATTCTGGCAGCCATCTTGCAGATTTTGCATGTTGAGAATAAATGCACACTGATCTTTGTCCCCATATAAGAACAGGATCGGGACTGTTCCAAGTGCCAATCAGGGGGTCTCACCACGTGACTGAGGTGAATCGAGTCTGTGTTTGAGTATGCCAAAAGTGAGATGCTGTAGAACAACCATTAGCATCCAGGATCAAAAATTGAGAGTGAATAGTGCATGGGATACTATATTTCTGCGGGACCCTTGAGTAGGATACCAATCTCCCCCTTTTATTTTGTTAATGGTGAGCTTTAATGAGAGATGTGCTTTTTTAACAATACCTTGTCCTTGGGAATTATATGGTATACCTGTAGGGTGAAGAATATTGAGTGTCTTACAAAATCGAGTAAAAGTAACACTAGTGTAACCTGGACCATTATCAGTTTTTAGTTACTGGGGGCACCCCAAAACTGAGAAGCCAGTCAGCATGTGAGCAATAACATGCTTTTTAGCCTCACCTATTTGGAGGGAGGCATAAATAAATTCACTATAAGTATCAACAATTACATGGACATATTTTAATTTACCAAATTCTGTAATGTGAGTAACATCCATCTGCCACAATGCATTAGGTACCAACCCCCTAGGGTTTATACCTAGATGAGGTACAGGGAGATTTACTGCACAAGAGGGACAACTTTTAACAATCTGTCTGGCCTGATCATGAGTTATGTTGTGCATGAGCTCAAGGGTTTGTGCATTTAGGTGATGTAACTGATGGCAGTTAGTATGAGCTCTCAAATGTCCCATGAAGAATGGATGTTTTTGAAGGTGGATTAACGTTTGCATTTGTCTAAACAGATTAGCAGCTGAAGTCCTACAGATAGCACCAACTGTTTCTAAGAGAGGTACGGATTGTGTGAGATAGGCACTGTCGGTGTATATATTGAGGGGCTGAGTTGGAAAGGCATTAAAAACAGCCAGGACAGCTTGTAGTTCTGCCAATTGTGCTGAAGAAGAATTTGTTTGAAAGGTGACAACACAATCCTGAAATATATAAGCTGCTGTACCTGAAGATGAACCATCAGTAAATACCAATAGGGCTTTAGGAATTGGTTTGAAAATAGTGACTTTTGGGAAAACAAGTACATGACGATTGATGAAGTCAATAAGCTTATTGGGGGGTAATGATTATCAATAAGTCCTGTAAAAGAAGCCAAGGCAATAGGCCAGGCTTCAGTGGTCTGAAGCAGCCAATCTATTTGTTCTTTGGTATATGGTTGAATAATAACATCTGGCTCCTTTCCAAAATAATATCTTCCTTGCTTTCTGCCCAAAATAATAAGGTCAGAGACAACCTGATAATATGGCTCAATAGTCCTTTTTGGAGAAATAGGTAAGTGTATCCACATTAAAGGTGTAGTTTGCCAGAAAACTGTAGTTGGGGAATGTTTTGTATTGCATATAAGGAATTGCCAGGGCCTATCATAATCTATAAAGGAAATGGTTTGGTCAGAAATGGCCTGTTCTACCAGGGAAATAGCCTGTCTGCCTTTTGGAGTAATCTCTAGAGGAAAGCGGGATCAGAGTCTCCTTGCAATATATCATAAAGAGGCTTTAAATCATATTTACTTATTTTTAAGTATGGGATAAGCCAGTTGATATCCCCCAACAGTTTTGGAAAATCATTTAGAGTTTTAAGATCATCAAGCCTCAATTGGGGTCTCTGAGAGAAGACCTGGGAATCTTTCATCTGGAAACCTAGGAAAGTATAAGGATCTGTCAATTGTATTTTATCCGGGGTGATTTGGAGTTCTTTTTCTCCTAAGGCTGACTGGAGTTCTTGGTAGCATCGCAAGGTTTCATCTGCTTTGAGTCCTGAGAGCAGAACATCATCCATATAATGGATAATGTACATGTGTGGCCAATGATCCCTGACTGATTGTAAGGCTGAGGCTACAAAGGATTGGCACAAAGTAGGACTATTTGCCATCCCTTGTGGCAAGACGCACCATTGAAATCTCTGCATGGGCACTTTAAAATTAAGAGCAGGTAAGCTAAAGGCAAAGCGCTTTTGATCTTCTGGATGCAAAGGAATTGTGAAGAAACAGTCTTTTAAATCTACAATAATCTTAAAATAATGTAATGGTATAGCAACTGGGTTCGGGAGACCTGGTTGAAGAGCCCCCATAGGGGCCATGGTTTTATTAATGGCTCTAAGATCTTGTAACAGGCGCCATTTACCTGATTTCTTTTTTTATGGCAAAAATAGGTGTATTCCATGGAGAATTGCTGGGGATAATATGGCCAGCGGCAAGCTGTTCCTGCACCAGCTGTTGGACTGCTATTAGTTTTGAGCTTGGAAGGGACCATTGATAGACCCACACAGGTTGATTGGAAAGCCTGGTGATTTTTTCTGCATGAGTCACAGGAGAATCAATGACCCCTATGGAAAATGGCCTAATCCTGCTTTGGTTAAATTAGGGACAGGAGCAATAGGAGTTTTGATGCCTGTGCCCAATCTTCCAAGACCTTGTCCCAGAGAGAAACCACTATTGAGCATCTGGGATATAACTATAGTGTTGGGGCTGCCATGATCAATCCCAATTGTGACAGAAGGTCCCTGCCCCATAAATTAAGTGGCAGATTTGCCATCACATACAGCTGTATGCTACCTTGGTTAACTTTTTGATCTTTCCAGGTCAACATCTGTGAACTTATTTTAGGACTTTGTGATTGACCAGTGCCTTGCAAATGTGTTAGGGTGGCAGTCAAGGGTCAGTTAGTAGGCCAATCCTCTTTCCTAATAATTGTGACATCAGCACCTGTATCAATAAGTCCTGAAAAACTCTTGCCGTTTAACCATAAGGTCATGAGTGTCTTTTGACTAGAAACATATTGTGCCCAATAAACATCTGAGGACCCAGCCACCCTGTTACCCCTGTGGGTGGAGATTGACTGGTTGATGGTAGACACCAGTGGCAACAACAACAACTGAGCAAAACGTTGACCTGCTTTGATGGGAGTGACATTGCTGGGTGAGGAGACCATGACCTTAATCTCACCATTATAATCATTGTCCACAACTTCAGGGGAGAGATGAAGTCCCTCAAATGTAGAACTACTATGCCCTATGATAAGGCCAAACATACCCTGAAGTGGGGGGCCAAAAACTCCAGTGGGAATGGGTTGGGTTCCCATGTCAGGGGTTAGTATTGTGTCGGAGGTGGAACTGAGGTCCAGTCCTGCGCTTCCTGGGGTTGCCCTGACAAGGTTTGAAATGGATTGTTTTTTGCTGGCACAAATCCTGTCGCCCCAAGGAATTGCTTGGGTGTGGGGGCCTGGGGCTGGCCCCGCATCCCATTTCCTGGCTGCTATGGGAGCAGAGGGTTTTCATATGTGTCTCTTTTGGATCTACATTCTCTAGCCCAGTGCTCCCCTCCTTTACATATGGGGCATAACCCAGGCCTTTTTACTTGAGCTTAGGTTTTGTTATTTTCTCCTTTACAATTTTTTGCTATATGACCAGGCTGACCACAAGGAAAGCAGTTGTTATTCTGCCTCCGGCAGTGAAGGAGTTGGTCAACTGTACAGCCCTGTAGAGCCGCAGCCATAGCCAAGCCTTGATGATAGGAAGGTCCAACGTCTGCACATAAACGTATGTAACCGGACAAATTGGTCTTTTTTTCTGTGAGGTCTAATCATGACCTGGCAAGATGAGTTGGCATTTTCAAAAGCAAGTTGTTTAACAATGTCAGAGGCTGCATCAGCATTGCCAAAAAGGTGCTCAGCGGCCTGTAAAAGGCAATTCACAAAATCTGAAAAGGGCTCTTCTGGTCCTTGTTGAATTTTTGCAAATGGGGAAGTTGCCTCCCCTTTTACAGGGAGCTTTTCTCATGCTCTAGTCATGGCCAAATTAATTTGAGCAAAAAGACCAGTGTCATAGCGCATCTGAGCTTCCTTAGTGAAATAGTAACCTGTGCCGGTAAGCATGGCAAAAGTCCAAGGATCGCCATTATTGGCATTGTTTTTTGCCATAATTTCACATTGCTCAAAAAAGTCAGATTTCTATAAAAGGTAATTTCCCCCCGAAAGAGTTGCTCTAACTAGGTCTAGCCAGTCTTTTGGAGTAGTCCAGCCCTGAGTCATAGAATCGAGGACAGCGATGGTATAAGCTGCGGTAGGGCCATACTGAGCAACTGCAGTTTTTAGTTCTTTCAATATGTTTACAGCAAAAGGGGCATGGGCTCTAACAGCCCGAGGTTCGGGCCCATTTTGGCTGGGGGCCATCATTTCTGAAACCGGAAATGCCATTTTGGGTAGAAGCTTATCATGTTCAGGTGCCATTTTGGGCAGGGGCCTACTGAGCCCAGGTGCCATCTTAGTGGTGCCACGTGTCTGATCAGTCTGCAAAGATTGTAAATGTAATGTAAGCCTCTCAAACAGTCAATTTTCCAGGTCCAAAAGCATATTGGAAGATTTAGGAGCAAATGTGGACAGTTCATTATTATCAGGAGGTGGTTTTGTAGCAACTGGTGCTGCAACAGGGTCAGGACGGTATTTGGAAGCCTCTTTGGCTAAGTCTTCCCAATTGACCTCTTATAAAGTACTACGGTTGGAATACAAAGATTTATAATGCATCAGGAGAGGAGCCTTGAGCAGAGGAGGTGGAGGTGGCAAAAGCTCAGAAGGGGGAGGCAGCAGTTGCTCGTTATCTTGGGGTTTATTTAACACTTTATTTGCCTCCTCACCATGGAGAGAGGAGACATCTAAACCAGCCTGGGAATGGGCCGGAGTGGACCTATTGGAGTTATGCAGAACAGTTTCTCCATGGGTAATCATTTCCCCAACCAAAGGGTCTCCATGTCGCTGCGTAAGAATCTCATCAATCAAGCCCCAGTATGAACAGGCTGTGATTGGGACCTTTTCAGGACTAAAAACTCTATAATAATCTTGTAATGCATCACGCACTTATTTCCATCTTTTAGAATCTATTGTGCCCTCCAACAGAAACCATGGGCAAACCTCATGAAATAAACTTAAAACACTATAATAAATCTTTTTCCTTTACCTTAATCCCTCATGTCTTGAGTGCCTTACTGAGGCTTTCCACAAAGAGTTCATGCTCGCTTAATGCTTGACCCATGCCAGAAAAGGGGAAGGGGGTTGCCGTTCATTCACCGTGGCTCGAACGGTGTGGCAGGCACTCGCGCGGTGTTGGCCTCGAAATTTCCTTTCACTATCTGCTTCGTACCCGGGCTATCAAACGGCACCCTCATTAAATCCTCCATGCCAGCCCTCCACGTCGGGTGCCACTTGACTCAGCCTGCGAATTGAGTGTTATGACCTGGAGGAGGAACGGGGATGAACAAGACAGGGCAAGAGACACAAGAGACAGAGACAAGATAGGCTTTCTGATCAAGTCTCATTTATTGAGGAAGTGAGCAGGGTCTAAATAGCTGTACAGTGGAAGCAGTTGGGTGGGACTAGTTACGGATTGGTAGTGGAGGTTCAGGACCACAGGAAGATGTCAAGGCAAGCGGGGATTGGTGCTGCAGCACTTCTTGTCCAAATAAGGGAAAATATAACAGGAGCGTTCTATCGCCCCCCACACTTTGAATCTCTTCTGATTCCAGATTAACTTTACAAATGTTTTCTATAGCTTTTTAAGTTATACACATGGCATTTTAATCAGGATTGCATTCAATCTGTATAAAAATTTTGAGAGTATGGCCATTTTCAGAATGTTGATTCTTTCTATCCAGAAGCAAGGAACATCTTTTCTTTTTCTCAAATCCTCTTCAATCTCTTTTCTCAGAATACCATAATTTTTGCTGTGTAAACATTTTACTGCCTTTTTGAGATTGATTCCTAACTACTTGATTATTTCAGGAGTTATTGTGAAAGTCATGGTTTCTCAAATTTCTCTTTAAGTGCATTCATTGTTTGTGTATAGAAATGCTATTGATTTTTTAGTGTTGATTTTGTACCCTGCTATGATATAAATTTAGGTACTAAATTTATAATTCTCTTAGTGGAATTCTGGGGGTCTTCTATATATAGTGTCATGCCATCTGCAAATAATGATAATTTCACATTTTCCTTTCCCATCTTCTCACCTTTTATTTCTTTCTCTTCTCTAATTGCTTTGGCTAACATTTCCTAAACTACATTGAACAGTAATCATGACCATGGACGTGTTTGTTTTCTTCATGATTTTAAAATAAATTCTTTCTTGTCCACTAAGTATAATATAGACTGCTGGTTTGTTATGTTACAGTCTACCCTATAGACTGTAGGGTTTTTATCAGGCTGATGTAAAGACCAATTTTCACTAGGTTTTTAAAAAATGTATTTCGTATAGGGTCTCAATACACAGATAGGACTCAGTGATCCTCCAGTTTTCAACCTCTCCAGGCCTTAGATTAGAGGGAAGCACCACCATGCCCGGACTCAGTGGCCAGCTCAGCATGCCCTGGGTTAGGGCCAGCATGGAATGTCATGCTGGGGTTTGAACACAGACCCTGTACTTGCTTAAGCAGGCACCTAGTCCACTGAACTATCTCACTAGCCCTTCACCAGGGTTTTTATCATGAATGAGTGTTGAACTTTGTCAAAAGATTTTTTTCTGTATCTATTGAGATCATTATGTGGTTTTTGTCTTTGGCTCTGGTGATATGATGTATTACATTTATGCATTTGCATATATTGAACCATTGCTCCATTTCTGTGATGAATTCCACTTGGTTGTGATATATAATCTTCTGGTGATATCCTGTACTTTATTTGCTAGAATTTTATTGAGGATTTTGCATCTATATTCACTGGGAAAGTTAGTTTTTTAGCCCTCTTTTACAGTCAGGTCCTTCTCTGGTTTTGGTATCAGAGTAATACTTGCCTCCAGGACTGAGTTTGGGGGAATTTCTTCCCTTCCAATTTCATTGAAGAATTTGAGTAGTAGTATAAGCACCTCTCTAAATTTCTTGGAGAATTCAGCTAACAGATTCAGTAAATCTATTAAGACCTGTGCTTTTCTTTGTTGGTAAGTTTTTTTTATTACACTTTTAATTTCATTGACATATAATGCATTATTCAGAATGTTTATATATTCTGGACTCATCTTTGGTAATTCTTATTTATCTAGGAAATTGTCCATTTAATCTATGTTTTCCATACCATGAGAGGAAAGACTTTGAGTATAGATATTATTGATCTACTGAAATTTCACAAATACTTTAGAGATTTCACCTTTTTCATTCCTTATTGCATAAATTTGAATTTTGTTTCTTTTTTTATAAGGTTAGCTAGGGATATATCTATTTTTTATTCTTTCAAATAACCAATTTTTTTAAAATTTATGTGTGTGTGTGCGTGTGTGTGTGTGTGTGTGTGTGGCCAGCTCAGCCACCGGGGGTGGGGCGGGCTGGCATGTGGTGCTGGGGGATTGAACTGCGGTTCCTATGCTTTGCCAAGCTTGTTCCAAGTAGGTGATTTAGACCACTGAGCCATTTCACCAGCCCCCAAATAGCCAATTTTTGACTCATTAATTTTTTATGCTTTCTTGCTATTTAGTTTTCCACGTGTTTATACTTTTTCTGGTTTATTTTGTAAATAATTTCAATTTTTCATATTTAAATATTTTTTTAAATTTTATTTTATTTTTTGATTAATTTTATTGGGTAAAAAAAATAGAAGTGAGACAGTTTCAAAACAGGTTAGTAGGACAGTTACAATAATTAATACATTGCATACTGTTGTCTTCATAGTGTTTATTCATAGTACAAGATGCAGACATGATATCCTGTCCAAACACTGTTAGTATAAATCTTTCTTCTCACTGAATTAAGAGAAAGTAGCTATATATCTAGCTATTTGTATATGAAGGTACAAAATGATCTTTCATTTATATACCCTTTTCTTTAAGTTTTGTCAGAGATGGGTATTCCATTGCCATTCATATATTGCAGGTGTGTGAAATCAGCAAAATAATTCAACATAGTCCAGTAGTCCATAATGGTAGTGGGTTATCCATATGACTGGCAATGTCAGAAGTTGTTGACTCAAGTCTTTTACAGTTCAGCATATTATGTGGCTTTACTTTTTGTACCTTGTTTCTGTACTTTTCGGCTGGATGGCTAAGACCAAGATAAAGCAAGACCTATATATATAACAAGAAATGTAACTTCTGTATCTGACAAGGTTAGTCAGATCCCCACAGGATTTACCCTGAAACTCTATACTGCAGTTTTTAGATCCTTTGCCAGAAGTGAACCCTGTGGATGAGTCATAGCTATTGCTTCGCCAATTTGCTCTCCGTGAAAACCTGAGTGAATATTTTCCCTCCATGTGACACAGGCATACTCTACATCGTCAATCACTTTCCTCTGTGGCCCCATAATGTCCTTGATCAGAGAATTTCAGATAATTGCAATGAAGAAAAAAGAGTTCAAATAATTAATGAATCAAAAAGCTGGTTCTTTGAAAGATTAAATGAAATTGATAAGCCCCTAGCTAACCTCATTAAAAAGAAGAAAGAAAAAATTCAAAAAAAGCAGTAAAGAATGAAAACAGTGTAATTACAGTAGACCCAGTGGAAATTCAGAAGATCATCAATAGCTACTTTGAGAATCTTACTCTCTCAGAATAGAAAATGCAGAAGAAATGAACAGATTCCTAGAAAGGTACAAATTACAAAAACAGAATCAAGAAGATATAAGAACTCTCAATAACAGTCAATGAAATACAAAACGCAAAAACAAAAACAAAAACAAAAAAAAAACTACTGACAAAGAAAAATCCTGGTCCTGATGGATTCACAGCTGAATTCTACAAGAAATGTACAGAAGATACAATCCCTATACTCCTAAAACACTTCAATGCAATTGAAAATTGAATATTTAAATATTTGATCCATTTTGAGTGCAGCTTTTTTATGATGATAATCATAGATCTAGTTTTAACTTTGGCATGTGAAAAGCCAGTATTTCCAGCACTATTTATTGAAGTGGTTTTCTTTTCTGCAGTGAACATGTTTGGCTCATTAATCAAAGTCAGGCAGCTAAGTGTGTTTGAAGTTGTGTCTCTGTCTTGTAGTCTGTTTGACTGATTCTAAGGTCTACCTGTATACCAGTACCATAGTGATTTTATCACAGTAGCTTTATTGTATAATTTCAGATCAAGGATTGTGATACCTCCAGCCTTACCTTTGTTCACCAGGATTGCTTTTGATATTCTGGGTCTCTTCTGCATCCAAATGATTTAAGGAAAGCTTTCTCTAGCTCTGTGAGGTATACTAATGTTATTTTAATCAGGATTGCATTGAATCTCTATAGAAAGTTTAGGAGTATGGCCATTTTCAAAATGTTGGTTCTTCTTAACCAGGAACAGAGAATATTTTTCCATTTTCTCAAATCCTCTTCAATATATTTTCTCAGAGTATTATATTTTTACTTCATAAATTTTAACACCCTTTGTGAGATTGATTCCTAAGTATTTATTTTTTTGGATGTTATTCTGAAAGTTGTGGTTTCCATAATTTCTTTCTGTGTTTTCATTGTTTGCATACAAAAATGTGACTGATTTTTGTTGTTGATTTTGTATACTGCTACCTTGCTGAATTTGGTGACTGAATCTACAAAATTCTTGGTGGAATTTTTGGAGTCCTCTATGTAGAATACCATGTCATCTTCAAATACTGATAATTTCATTCACTTACAATTCTTATTCCTTTTATTTCTTTCTCTTGTCTGATTGCTTTGGCTAATGTTTCTCAAACTGTATTGAAAAGGAGTGAAGACAGTGCACAACCTTCTCACATTCCTGATTTTAAAGTGAAAGCCTTCAGTTTCTGCCAAATTAGTACAATGTTGGAGGTAAATTTCTAATAGAAGGATTTTACCAGATTGAGGTATAGACCATCTCTTCCCATTTTTTGTAGGGTGTTTTCATGAATGATTTTTGGACATTGTCAAAAGATTTTGCTACATGTATTGAGATCATCAGGGGATATTTGTTCTTGGTTCTATTGATGTGATATACTATATTTGTGAATTCGCAAATGTCCAATCAACTCTGCATTACTCAAAAAATCCCACTTGGTCATGCTTTATATAATATTCTTTATTATTTGCTGTATTCTGTTTGCTATTATTTTATTGAGTATTTTTGCATCTAGATTCATTAGAGATTGTCTGTAGTTCTTTCATTTTAATATTTTATTCATTTATTGAGAAAAAAGAAATAGCAACAAACCATTTTCAAAACATGTTAGGATAGTTACAATAATTAATACATTTTGTATTGTTGTCTTCTTAGTAGTTATTCAGAGGACAATATACATACAGGCTATCTTGTCTAAACAATATTAGTATGAAACATTCTTCTCATTGATTTAAGATAATGAGGCTGTATATGTGTCCTATCTTGTATATACATATATATTTTTCCACTGAAAAATGGTCCTTTAGTTACATCCCCCTTTTTTGTTTTGTTTTCTCACAGATGGGTGTTCCATTATTGCTACAGCAGCTGTATTTGGAGAAGACTTTAAAGGATCTTTTCTTACTTGATGCCAGTCCAAATACTGTAGGTGCCTCAATTCAGCAAAATAACCCAATCTATTCCAACAGTCCACAATAGTAGTGAGTTATCAGCACAATTGCAAATTGTCCAAAGTGGTTGACTTAGCCTTTTACAGCTCAGCATATTAATATAGCTCTACTTTTTTTATATCGTGGTTACTCTGTTCTGCTGCATGGTTAAGAACAACTTAAAGCAAGACCTATATAACTAAAAATGTAACTTTTGCTATCTCCTAAGGTTAGTCAAAGCGCTTGAGGAACTTTCCTTGAACCATGTACAGCACCTGGTGAATTGTTTGTCAGTGTCAGCCATCTGGATGAGTCACAGATATTGCTTGACCAATTTGCTCTCTGTGAAAGTCTGAGAGAACTTTTTACTGTAGGTGACTCTCCTTACATGCAAAATGCATCATAAATCAATTTGCTCTGTGGCTCCATAATCTCCTTGATCAGAAAATTTGGGACATAACTGAGTTACAGTATGTCAAAACAGAGGCTCTCTTATGTCCTGAGTCCTCACTGACCTTGAAGGGCTAGGACCAAAATAATGACTGTCTTTGTAGCCCTTCTATTTCTATAACTTTTGGTCTGCAAACTAGCTCTTAAATATCCAGAAGAGAAGCTTAATAGTGTTGTTATCCTATTACAGAGGCAGTTTAGCTTAATATCACTATATGTCTGAATGTCACATACCTTAGATACAAAATGGAAATGCTATTTTCCAACAACCATGGATGTTCTAAAATTGAAATTCTTAAAGAATGCTAAAAAAATTACATATTTTCACACAGATATTTAGAAATCAAATGATATGCAACATTGTAGCAGGAAAATCCTATGGCATTTTTTTTCTTGTCCCTCATTCATTTAATAAACTTTTTAACATACATATACTTTAAAAAGAGTACAACAATAATTGAGACAAAATTAGAAGCAGCACACATTTAGAAGACCAAAATGAAAGGTATTTTAATCATGGTTTTAGTATTAGACATTGCTGTCCATAATGTAGTTGCTTAGTTCACGGATATCAGTATGTAGAGTTAGTCAGGGTGAGAATTCAGTCAATTAACTGCTATTTTCAAAAACTTGATGGAAATTCTCTGGACCATTGTCTCTTTTTTATTTATTTATTTTTTCAGAACTGGGGATTGAACTCAGGTCTTTGTGCTTGCCAGGTAAGCACTTATTCCACTGAGCCATCTGCCCAGCCCTAAGAACCATTGTCTTAACTATCTTGTTTATATACATGTATAGTTTTGCTCCTATCATTTTTCCTGGGTATGTATTTATATTTCCTAGGGTGTTTATTTGTTCCCATTCTGTTTTCCTAAGGTGTGAGTTCACAGCTCTACATTTCCCTCTCAGAACTGCTCTCATTGCATCCCATAAATTCCTATAAGTGGTGCTTGAATTTGCATTGAATTGTAGATATTGTACAATGTCTTGTTTAATTTCACCTGTTGCTGAGCAGGGTGTTGTTTTATTTCCATGTATTTGTGTGGTTTTTCTGGTTTCTTTTGTCATTTTTTTCCAGTTTCATTGCACTGTGGTCAGATAATATGCATGGGATAATTTCTGTTTTCTTGTATATACTTAAGCATGACCTATGGACTAGTATATGGTTTATTTTAGAAAATGTCCCATTTGCAGCTGGAAAAAAATGTACATTCAGATGTCTTTCAGTGGAACACAATGTATGTGTCCACTAAGTCTATTTGTTCAAAGTTTTAGTTTACTTCTGCTACTTTCCTAATTTTCTGTTGTTTGACCTATCTTTTATGGATAAGGGGATGTTAAGGTCTCCTGCTAAGGTTGTGGTATTGGATATCAGAACTTTCATGTCCATTAAGATTTGTTTTTTATAGCTGTGTGCTCCTGTGTTTGGTGCATACTTATTTATGAATGTTACTTCTTCCTCTTGAATTTTGATCATTCTTGGTTTGAATTTCAGACAGACAATCTTTGAACAGGATTGCTATACCTGATTTTCTCAGAGGTTCTTGGGCATGTAGTATTGTTTTTCATCCTTTGACTTTTAGCTTATGAATTTCTTTATGAGTTAAGTGTGTTTCTAGTACATGAGTGTATTGTTGGATTGTGCTTTCTAATCCACTCTGCCAATCTATTTCTTTTAATTGGTAAATTGAGTCCATATACATTGATGGTTAAAATGGAGATGTATTGACTGATGATTTACATGTTATTTACCTGCTATTGTGTACCCCTTTAACTCTTGTGCTTGTTTTCCCTATTTGGTACATTCTTTCCTTTCTCATTCATGGAGTTGTGGTCATTTTGGTCCCTCTCTATAATATCTTTTATTAGTCTGTGTAGGTTTGGCTTTGTCATCATGAAATTCTTAGATATTCTTTGTTTCACTTCTCCATAAAACTTCACAGAGAATTCTGCAGGGTATAGCAGTCTGGGCTACAATTTGTTTTCTTGGAGTAGTTGAAGTACTTTGCTCCATGCTCTTCTTGACTTGATAGTTTGTGAAGAGAAATCTGTCATTTTTCTGATGGGTTTTCACTTAAATTGATCTGTTTCTTTTCTCTAAAAGCTTTTAGTATATTGTTCTTGTGCTGGATTTCTGGGATCTTGACAATTATATGGGTGTGCTTTTAACTGGGATGATATCAGATTGGAATTCCATGTGCTTTGGTTACCTGCATGCCAGATTGTTTCCCCATATTTGGGAAGTTTTCTGCTATTACTTCTTCCCACATTCTTTTTTAATTTTTTAATTCATTTTAATGAGAAAAAATAGTAATGAATCAGTTTCAAAAGAGATTCATAAGACAGGTATAATAATTAATATATTGCATATTGTTGTATTCATAGTAGTTATTCAGACAAGACTAACAATAATGGGTAGTAATATTTAGCTAATATTTGACAAACTTTCATAACTAATGGGTTTCTATTTTAGACCATGAGAGAAAACATTATGTCTGTGTAGCTAAGCAGATATTAAATTGGGAATTTGTATTTAAGTTCATTCCCCTCAGTTCTGTCTGATCACCTCCCCTCAATGTACATGTTTTCCTGGCAGACTACATGGCAATTACCTGTTTCCCCCTCTCTAAATCAAGAAAGAAAGTGGATGTTCTCATAGATCTGGGTCTAACAAGGTGTCTCAGCTTACTATATCTGGATGTACCAAGTTTGAACTCATCCAGATGTGCCGGGTTTGGGTGTAGCTGCTGTGCTCATTTTCCTGCTGCAGCCCCTGGAATGAAACTTCCATGCCCATGTGGCAAGATATAAAGCACCTGGATTATCTGGGTGGTTCTGGCCCATAGCCTCTCTGCAGGGACTTCAGCCCCAGTTTCACAGCAGGCCTGTCTGATGGAGGAAGTTCCCATGAGTGTGTGGATGGTCTCACACATTGGAAGTCTTGGGCTTGAACTGTAGGGGATCTGGACAGTGAGGTGGAAGGTCTCATACACATGCTGGGCCAGGGGGTACCCTGAGGTGGCCAGCTAGCAAGGAGGAGAGTCTCACTCCTGGTTGTTATTAAGAGGTCTTTTCTTACCTTTTCACTTGTTGCAGGGGGATCTTCAAGGTCTGAAACTGTTTCTTCACTTTCATTCAAATGGTGTTGCCAGCTTATGATCAAGGTTTTAATACCCTGTATATTTCTTTGAGTCAGCTTCATGCATTCTATTTCTAGCCTATATTGCTCATTCAAGGATTCCATGATTTTTCCATTCTCTTCTATTTTTTATCAATGTCTCCTTTAGAAACACTTAGCAATTCTTTCCTTATAGTTATCATTTCTTTTTCTACTTCAGAGATTAATTCTGATTCTGATTTCCTCTGTACCTTTCTGAAGTTGTTTCTTTTCTTCAGATGCTATTAATTCAGTCATTTCAGCTGTGTGATTCCTAGTTTCTTCTATACTAGTGTCTTCTGCTTTTGTGCTGGTTGGGCTTGGGGCATGAGAATGCATTTTGCTCCTTCTCTTTGTTATTTTGTATAGTACTGTCCTCTCATCTTTGGTGTAGAGCTTTGGTTCAGTTATAAACTTATCGCTTCCTGAAATCCTTACTCAAGAGTGATTATGTGGTTAGGCTGTTACAGTTTTGTATTTACAGAACTACTATTAGGAATACTAATAATGGGTAGCAATATTTAGCAGTTGACAGACTTTTGTAAATAATGGTTTTGTATTTTAGGCCACAGGAGCAAAATTATGTCAGTGTAGCTAGGCAGATATTAAATTGGTAATTTGAATTTAAATTAGTTCACCTAAGTTCTGTCTGATCACCTCCCCTTGGTGTTCATGGTATTTTTCAGGCAGACTATTTCAATCCTGTTACCTCTTTCCCTCTCTGTTCAAGAATGAAAGAGAGAAGATAATTTCAGAAATCTGGGTCTAGTAAATTGTATCACCTAACTTTTTCCGGATCTGTCAAGTTTGAACTCATGGTTTGGGTCTGGCTATTATGCTGATTTTCTTGCTGGTGGAGACCATGGAAGTTAACCTACTGTGCCTCTCTGGCAAGATGTCAAACTCATAGATTATCTGTATGGGTCTGGGCCCTAGCCTTTACACAGGCAGTTCTTCTACAGGGTTCCACAGAAGGCCTGTCTGATGAAGGAAGTTCCAGTGGGTATGCAGATGGCCTCACACATATGCTGATCCTGCTTGCTTGCCAGAAAATAGCCAACGAGTGTATGAGTGGGCTCACACACACATGCCAGGCTTGGGCTCTGGCTGGAAAGGGATCCAGTGAGCACTTGAATTGACTTTTTTTAAATATTAATTTTATTGGGAAAGAAGTAGAAATCAGACAGTTTCAAAACAGGTCAGTAGGATAGTTATAATAATTAATACATTGCATATTGTAGTCTTTGTAGTACTTATTCATAGTATAAGATGCAGACATATCTTGTCTATTTTTTTTACTTTCCAAATATAGTTTATTTCTTTCTTCCAGACAGAAATACTTTTCCATTGAAGAAATGGTTAATATTTGCATATTAAATTTGTGTATCTTTTTTTTTCTTTTTTTTTTGTGGGCTAGTATATGGTCTACTTTATTTATTTAATTTTTTCCATAATTTTACTGAGAAAGAAATAGCAATGAGACAGTTTCAAACCAAATTGGTAGGACAGTTCCAATAATTACCATGTTGCATACATTCTTCCTAGTGGTTAATTACTGTACAATATGCGGACTTGATATCCTATTTACCAACACCATTAGAACAAATCCCTCTATTAAATAAGAGAAGGTAACTATATATTTATCCTAAACACTTTGAATACACACACACAAAATGGACATTCATCTGTATTACCTTTTTTTGTTAAGTTCCATCATTTAACTATTATAGGTGTGTAAACTCAGCAAAATATTCTAAAAGAGTCTAGAAGTCCATAATGGTATTGGGTCTTTGGCTTCACTAGCAAAGTCAGAAACTGTTGAACTGAGTCCCCTACATCTCAACATAACACCATGGCTTTACATCTTATAATTCATTTTTATACTTTTCTGCTGGGTAGTTAAGACCAAGGTAAAACAGGACCTATGCAACAAGAGTTGTAGCTTTTGGGTCTGATAAGGTCAGTAAACACCCATCAGGATTTATCCTGAGATCCTATACCTCAGATTGTAGGACCTTTGTCAGTGTCATCCATGTGAATGAGTCACGGCCATGCTTTGCCAATGTGTTCTCTGTGAAAGCCTAAGGAAATGTTTTCTCTCCATCAGACTCTTCTTATCACACACTACATCATCGATCACTTTCCTCTTTGGCCCCATAATCTTCTTGATCAGAAAATTTGGGACACTACTGAGCTACATGAAGTTACAGTACAAGTTCTCATATGTCCTGAGTCTTAATTGACCTTAGAAGGTTAGGGCCAAAATGTTGGCTTTCCTTGTAGCCCTCCTGTTTCTCTAATTTTGGTCTGCAAACTTAAGTTGTTAACCATCCAGAAGACAAGCTTATTGTTATTATCAAATGATTTGGGCTATTAAGCTTAACTTCACTCTCTCTCTGCATTTCAAACATCTTAGGCATAATAAGGAACAGGTATTTTTCATCAAGTATTGATAT
>NW_004525010.1:89209-90976 GCF_000260255.1 Octodon degus
GTTTAGTGCATGGTGATAGACCTGGGTCAAGTTTGAGTTTTCAGCATGTAGAGAGCCAGTTTTTCCAGCACCATTTGTTAAAGAGGCTATCTTCCAGTGAGTATGTAGGGGCTTCAGTATTTTCTAATCTATTCCTTTGATCCTCAGGTCTATTTTGATGCCAATACCATGCTGATTTTATCACAGTAGCCTTGTAGTATAATTTCAAGTCAGGAATCGTAATGCCATCTGCCTTGTCTTTATTGCCCAGAACTGTCTTGGCTATTCAGGGTCTTTTCCGGTTCCAGATAAATTTTAGGAATGATTTCTCTATGTCTGTGAGATATGTCGGTAGTAGTCTGATAGGGATTGCATTAAATCTGTACAACAATTTTGGCAGTATGGCCATCTTCACAATGTTGGTTATTCCTATCCAGGAGCATGGGATATCTTTCCATTTTCTGAAATTCTCTATGATCTCTTTTTTAAGAGTACTGTAATTTTCCTTGAAAAGATCTTTGACTTCTTTAGTTAGGTTAATTCCAAAGTATTTCATTTTCCTCGGTGCTGTTATAAAAGGTATTCTTTCTATAATTTCCCTCTCAGTGTGTTTCTTGTCTGTGTAGAAGAATGCTATTGACTTTTGGGTATTGACTTTATAACCTGCTATGCTACTGAATTTCTGTATTAATTCTAGTACTTTTGGTGGAGTTTTTTGGGTCTTCTAAGTAAAGTATCATGTCATCTGCTAATAAAGATATTTTAACTTCTTTTTTACCTATTTTTATTCCTTTTATTTCTTTCTCTTGTCTAATGGCTGTAGCTAATGATTCCAGAACTATATTGAATAGGAGTGGTGAGAGAGGACATCCTTGTCTTGTACCCGATCTAAGAGTAAAAGATTTCAGTTTTTCCCCATTTAGGATTATGTTAGCTGTTGGGTTTTCATAAATGGCTTTTACCAGATTGAAGTACAGGCCATCTATTCCAATTTTCTGTAGGACTTTGAACATGAATGAGTGTTGGACTTTGTCAAAAGCCTTTTCTACATCAATGGAGATGATCATGTGGTTTTTAATTTTCGCTCTATTGACATAGGGTATTACATTGATAGATTTTCAAATATTGAACCAACCTTGCATCCCTGGGATGAATCCTACATGGTCATGGTGTATGATCTTCTTGATGATTTGCTGTATTCTATTTGCTAGGATTTTATTGAGGATTTTGGCATCTATCTTCATGAGGGAGATAGGCCTGTAGTTCTCTTTCTTAGGTGCATCTTTCTCTGGTTTTGGTATTAGTGCAATATTTGCCTCTAGGAATGATTTTGGGAGGATTGCTTCCTTTTCATTTTCATGGAAGAGTTTGAGGAGTATAGGTACTACATCTTCTATAAATGTCTTCTAGAATTCAGCTGTAAATCCATCCAGACCTGGACTTTTCTTTGCCAGTAGGTTTTTAATTACATCTCGTATTTCATTGGCTCTTATTGGACAATTGAGAGTTGTTATATCTTTTCAATTCAGTTGTGGTAATTTGTACCTTTCTAGGAATCTGTCCAATTCTTCACTGTCTTCTATTCTGTGAGAGTAAAGATTCTCAAAGAAGCTATTGATAATCATCTGAATTTCCACTGAGTCTGTGGTAATTACACCCTTTTCATTCCTTATTGCTTGTGTTTGAATTTTTTTTTCCTCTTTTTGATGAGGTTAGCTAGGGGCTTATTGATTTTATTTAATCTTTCAAAGAACCAGCTTTTTGCTTTTTTAATTCTTTGAATTGTTT
>NW_004525010.1:92016-119234 GCF_000260255.1 Octodon degus
TTTACTCCTTTTTCTCCTGTGTTTAATTGCTTACCCTATTTAGTTGGTTGCTTCCGATCTCATTTGTGGAGTTCTGATCAGTTTGGTCCCTCTCTAGAACATCTTTCAGTAGCCTGTGTAAGATTAGCTTTGTCATCATGAAATTCTTTAGCTTTCTTTGTCATGGAAGTATTTCACTTCTCCATCAAACTTGATAGAGAGTTTTACAGGGTATAGTAGTCTGTGCTGGAATTTGTTTTCATAGAGTACCTGAAGTACTCTGCTCCATGCTCTTCTTGCCTGCATGGTTTGTGAGAAGTCAGCCGTAATTCTGATGGATTTTCCTTTGTGATCTGCTTCTTTTCTCTAGTGGCTTTCAGTGAGTATTTTTGTGCTGAATTTCTGAGATCTTAACTATTATATGTCTCAGTGTGTTTTTCATTGGGTTGAGGTTCCTTGGCGTTCAGTTAACTAAATATCAGATTGTTTCCTCATATTTGGGAAGTTTTCTGCTATTACTTCTGCCCATACTTTTTTAATGTCATTTGTTTTGACTCCTTCTTTCTCCTAGATGCCTATTAGTCTCACATTGTTCAGCTTTGCATCATCTTTCAGGTGATGGATTATTCTTCCCTGCATAATCATTCTTTTTAAGAGATCCTTTCTTACCTTTTCACTAGTTACACCAGCATCTTCAAGATCTGAAACTCTCTCTTCACCTTCACTTAAAGGGTTTTGCACGCTTGTGATTGAGATTTAATTTCCTCTGTATCTCTTTGACTCTGCTTCATGCGATCTATTTATTTTCTGTATTGCTCATTCAGGGAATCCGTCATTTTTCAAAGCTCCTCTATTTTTTTAATCAATATCTTGTTTAGAAGCAGTTATAAATTCTTTTACTGTAGTGTTTTTTTCAGATTAGGTTTCCTGCCAATGTTTCTGTAGTTGCTTCTTTACTTCAGATGCTATGAGTTCTGAGAGTTCTTTATTAATTTCAGTAAAGAATTGCACTCTGATTTCCTCTATATCTTTCTGCTGTTGCTTATTTACTATCGACGCCATTATTTTGTGCATTTGAGCCGAGCTAGTGTCCTGCGCACTTGTTCTGGGTGGGCACTAGATTTCTTCCATATGTTTCTGCATTTGATTCTTTAGTGCAGATGTTATTAATTCATCGACTTCTTTTTTATTTCCAATCTGAGGTCTTCTATATCTTTCTGCAACTGTTTCTTTATTTCAGAAGCTGTTGACTTATTGCTTTCAGCTGTGTGATTTCCAATTTTTTCTGTATTAGTGTCCTCTGCACTTGTTACAGTTGGGCTTGGGTTGTGAGGTTGCATTTTGTTCCTTCTCGTCATTTTGTGTAGCACTGTCTTCTGACCTTTGTTGTAGATCTTTGCTGTAATTATAACCTTCACACATATTGAAGTTCAGCTGCAGCTCTCCAAAGTTTAGACTTATCCAGCTGCATCTGGCTTGGGTATGGCTGCTGTGCTCAGCTCCTTCCCGCTGCTGCCCTTGAGCGTGAACCTGTTGTGCCCCTTTGGCAAGATGTTTTTCTCCTGGACTAGCTGAGTGGATCTATCCTCTACACTCTCTGCAGGGATTGCAGCTGCAGGGTTACACCCCAGGCGTGTACGTCAGGCCTGAGCTTTCCCTGGAAGGGGCAAGGTGAAGTAGGCGGAAGAGGAAGCTCTCTGTCACACTCACTGGACCTGGGCTAGGATTGGGTCTGGGGGTTCCTGGAGTGCGGCAGAAATACCTACTCAGCGGGCTGGGTGGGGGAGCTGCTGCAGAGTGGTGGGGGGCAGCCCACGGGGGTGGGAGAGTGTCTGCACCTGGTCTGGGACTGGTCTCACCGGTGCAGGGTAGCAAGAAGCTCTCCACACACTCACCGGACCTGGGCTAGGACTCTCATCATGTTTTGATATGTTGAACTTTAAGTCCCTACAGAATATGATGAAAAACATTTAAAAATTAGAATATATTTTTAAAAATAGATATAAAGAATTATATACTTCTTAAGTTTACATATAAGTCCAAAGATCTAACCATATAAAACCTTGAAGCAGGACAGTCCCATAGTATTCCTTTTCCTATCTCTTGCCTTAATTCACCACCCCCTTCTTTTTGCGCAATCATGTATCTGAGAGACAGCACAGCAGCAACTGACATGTCATGACAAGCAGCCGGTATTCAGAGGACAAGAATGACAGGCACTCCAAGCATGAAACTGCTATTACAGATTACCATCTACAGTGCAGTTGCTTAGTTCACAGGTATCAGTATATATAGTTAGTCAGGTGAGAATCTTTCTAATTAACTGCTAGATTAAAAAATCTGGAGGTTCTCAGGATCATTGCCTTGCCCATCTTCTACACATAACTGTATGGCTTGACATTGTCCTATTTCCTAGTTCTTCTCCTTTCCCTCTTTTGAATAGTTAGTCCTAGAGATCCAGCTTTCCTTTTACTTGCATTATACTTTTCTATTTGTATTTTTTCTTTTGAGTTCTTATACTAGGGAAGCTATACGATATTTACATATGTGTGTCTGGTTTAATTCACTTATGAGTATATGTTCAAGGGGCATCCACTTCAATAAAAAGGCTTCGAATTTACCATTTTTTATAGCTGAGTAATACTCCATTGTGTAAAAATATCACATCTTTTTCAAGGATTTCTGAGGTGATGGGCATCTTAGTTGTTTCCAAGATTTGGCTATCACAAATTGTGCTTCTATAAACATAGACACACATATATCCCTATGATATGATGTTTTCAGGTCCTACGGGAAATTTCCCCGTAGAAGAATAGCTGGTTTAAATGGGATTTCCAGTCCAACTTTTCTAAGAAGTATCCACACTGATTTCCATAATGGTTGCAGTAGGCTGCATTCACATCAGCAGTGGAGAAGGGTTCCTTTTTTCCCTACAGCCTCATCAACATATGTTGTGTGATTTCTTTATGTTATTCTTTCTTGGATGAGATTATATCTCAATGTTCTTATAATTTGCATTTCGTGGATGGCTAGGGATGTGGAGCATTTTTTCATATATTTATTCACTTCTTTCATTTCATCCTCTGAGGAGCATGTGTTCATCTCATGTATCCATTTCTGCATTGGGTCTTTAAATTTTGGGGCCCTAGTGTTTTCTATTTCTTTATAAATTCTAGAGAGCAGACCTTTGTCTGAATACTTATTTCTCATGATTTTTTCCAAATTTGTGGGTTGCCTTTTCACTTTGTTGGTAATTTCTTTTGACGTGCAAAAACTTCACAATAAGAGCAGGTCCCAGTGGTTAATTCTTTCAACTGTTTCCCTTGCGATTTGATTTCTGTCCATGAACTCTTTGCCTACCCCTATGTCTTCAAGAGTTCCTCCTACTTTCTCTTCCAGGAGATTTAGTGTCTCTGCTTTAATGTTTAAATCTTTAATACATTTTGACTTTAGCTTAGTGCATGGTGATAGACCTGGGTCAAGTTTGAGTTTTTGGCATGTAGAGAGCCAGTTTTTCCAGCACCATTTGTTAAAGAGGCTATCTTTCTTCCAGTGAGTATGTTTGGCATCTTTGTGAAAGACAAGGTGACTGAGTGTGTTCGTAGGGGCTTCAGTGTCTCTTAATCCATTCCACTGATCCTCAGGTCTATTTTATTACAAGTACCATGCTGATATTATCACAGTAGCCTTGTTGTATAATTTCAAATCAGGAATTGTAATGCCTCCTACCTTCTCTTTATTGCCTAGGATTGTCTTTGCTATTCTAGGTCTTTTCTGATTCCAGATAAATTTTAGAATGTTTACTGAACCTCTGTGAGGTATGTTGTTGATCGTCTAATAGGGATTGCATTAAATCTGTGCAGCAATTTTAGGCGTATGGCCATCTTCACAATGTTGGTTTTTCCTGTCCAGGAGCGTGGAATATCATTCCATTTTCTGAAATCCTCTACAGTCTTTTTTTCAAGAGTACTGTAATTTTCTTTGAAAAGATCTTTGACTTCTTTAGTTAGATGAATTCCAAAGTATTTCATTTTCCTTGGTGCTATTGTTAAAGGTATTGTTTCTATACATTCCCTCTCAGTGCATTTGTTGTCTGTTTAGAGGAATGCTATTGACATTTGGGTATTGACTTTATAACCAACTTTATAATGACTTTATAATGCTACTGAATATCTGTATTAACTCTAGTACCTTCTTGGTGGAGCTTTTTGGGTCTTCCAAGTAAAGTATCATGTCATCTGCAAATAAGCATAATAAGCATAAACTTCTTTACCTGTTCTTATTCCTTTTATTTCTTTCTCTTCTCTGATTGCTGTAGCTAATGATTCCAGAACTATATTGAAAAGGAGTGGTGATAGAGGACATCCTTGTCTTGTACGAGATTTAAAAGTAAAAAATTTCAGTTTTTCCCCATTTAGCATTATGTTAGCCATTGGGTTTTCATAATGACTTTTGCAAGATTGAAGTAGACACCATCTGTTTCAATTTTCTGTAGGACTTTGAACATGAATGAGTGTTGGACTTTGTCAGAAGCCTTTTCTGCATCAATGGAAATGATCATGTGATTTTTACTTTTCACTCTATTGATATAGTGTATTACATTCATAGATTTTCAAATATTGAACCATCCTTGCATCCCTGGGATGAATCCTACCTGTTCATGGTGTATGATCTTAATGATTTCCTGTGTTGTATTTGCTAAGATTTTATTGAGGATTTTGGCATCTGTGTTCATGAGAGAGATTGGCCTGTAGCTCTCTTTCTTAGTTGCATCATTCCCTGGTTTTGTTATCAGTATAATACTTGCCTCCAGGAATGATTTTGGGACGATTGCTTCTTTTCAATTTCATGAAAGATTTTGAGGTGTATATGGACTATATCTTCTGTAAATTTCTTGTACAATTCAACTGTGAATCCATCCAATCCTGTACTTTTCTTTGTTGGTAGGTTTTAATTATGTCTTGTATTTCATTGGCTGTTATTGGGCTATTGAGAGTGGTTATATCTTGTTGATTCAGTTGTGGTGATTTTTACCTTTCTAGGAATCTGTCCATTTTCTGTTTCTTCTATTCTGTGAGAGTAAAGATTCTCAAAGTAGCTAGTGATAATCATCTGAATTTCCACAGGGTCTGTGGTAATTACACCCTTTACATTCCTTATTGTTTGTATTTGAATTTATTCTTTTCTCTTTTTGATGAAGTTAGCTAGGGGATTATTGATTTTATTTAATCTTTCAAAGAACCAGCTTTTTGCTTGTTTAATTCTTTGAATTGTTTTTTTCATCCCAATTGAATTAATTTCTGCTCTAATCTTTATGATTTCTTCCCGCCTTTCATCTCTGGGTTTGGTTTACTCTTCCTTTACTAGTTGTTGAAGGTGCAGCATTAGGGTATTTATTTGTTCCCATTCTGTTTTTCTAACGTGTGAATTCACAGCTATGAATTTCCCTCTGAAAACTTCTTTCATCATATCCTATAAATTCCGATAAATTGTGCTTAAATTTTCATTGAATTATAGATATTGTTGAATTTCTTGTTTAATTTCTTCTATGACCCATTGATTGCTGAGTAGGGTGTCATTTAATTTCCATGTATTTAGGGTTTTTTTCTGGTTTCTTTTGTCATTTATTTCCAGTTTCACTGCACTGTGGTCAGATAATGTGCATGGGATAATTTCTGTTTTCTTACATATACTTAAGCATGACCTATGGACCAGTATGTGGTCTGTTTTAGAAAATGACCTATGTGCAGCTGAGAAAAAAATATGTATTCAGCTGTTTTTGGGTGGAACACTCTGTATGTGTCCACCAAGTCCTTTTGTTTCAAACTCTGGTTCAATTCTGTTATTTCTTTTCTAAGTTTTTTCAAGTTGATCTATCTTTTGGGGATAAAGGGCTGTTAAAGTCTCCTGTTAAGATTGTGGTATTGGATATTAGATTTTTCATGTCTACTAAGATTTGCTTTATATCTTTGGGTGCTTCTGTGTTTGGTGCATACATATTTATAAGTGTTACCTCTTCCTCTTGAAGATTTCCCCTAAGCGGTATATGGTGGCCTTCTTTACTTCACTTGATGATTGTTGGTTTGAAGTTGAGACTGTCTGAGTATAAGATTGCTACCCCTTTTTTTCCTAAGGTGCTGGGGCATGTAGTATTGTGTTCCATCCTTTGGCTTTCAGCCTATGAATGTCTTTATGAGTTAAATGTGTTTCTTGTATACAGCATATTATTGGATTTTGTTTCCTAATCCACTATGCAGTCTATTTCTCTTAATTTGTGAATTGAGTCCATTTACAATGATGGTCATAATTAAGATGTATTGACTTACAATTGACATATTATTTACCTGTTGTCATTTACTCCTTTTTCTCCTGTGTTTAATTGCTTGCCCTATTTATTTGGTTGCTTCTGTTCTCATTCATGGGGTTCTGATCATTTTGGTCCCTCTCTAGAACATCTTCGAGTAGCCTGTGTAGGTTTTACTTTGTCATCAAGAAATTATTTAGCTGTTCTTTGTGATGAAAGTATTTCACTTTTCCATCAAACTTGAAAGAGAGTTTTGCGGGGTAGATTAATCTGACCTGGAATTTGTTTTCATAGTGGACTTGAAGTACTGTGCTCCATGCTTTTCTTGTCTTCATGGTTTGTGAAGAGAAGTTGGCCATAATTCTGATGGGTTTTCCTTTGAATGTCATCAGCTTCTTTTCTCTAGTGGCTTTCAGTAGATTATTCTTGTGCTGAATTTCTGGGATCCTGACTATTATATGTCTCGGTGTGTTTTTCATTGGGTTGAGGTTTCTTGGCATTCTGTATGCTTTCATTACCTGAGTATCAGATTGTTTCTTGATATCTGCGAAATTTTCTGCTGTTACTTCTGAACATATATATATTTTTTTGACAGCCTCAGGTTTATTGGAGCATGGGCCTAACACTGACCAAGTGCCTACTTCAGCAATCCTGATTGTCTTTGGTAGACATAGTTAAATCCCACTGTACAGATGAGAAACCTGAGTCTCCAGGAGAAAAGGGGGATGGTTACAGGACAATCACCATGGTAATGACTCTATCTACAGCGGCTCAGCAGAAGCTGGTTGGAAGATAACCCAGTTTGGGGGAAACTGTAGAGTGTAGACTCAAACACAAAGTAAGAGGAAGACAGAATTAAGGGTGTGGAGTCAGAGCCAGTTTACAGGTAAATTAATTTGGGGGGACCACTTCCTTTCCTATTCCATGCCAGAGTTATTGTGGGTCAGTAATCAATGTGTCCAAAAATGTGTACTTGTGATAGTTCCACTTAGGATGTTTCAACTTTATGATGATGTGAAGGATACACGCGTGCAGCAGAGATGGACACAGAACTTCCTCTTTCTGGGCCGGCCAGATGGCTCAGCAGGTTGGGGTTCCAACTGCAGCGTGCCCTGCCGGCCAGGCCCCCGGGGCGCACTGAGTCGGAGATTGAGACTGGCTGTGGTGGTGCAGGCCTATAATCCCAGTGCTCAGGTGGCTGAAAACAGGAGGATCACTATGAGTCCGATTTGTATTAGTGAGACCCTATACTAAAAGTACAAGAACAACAACAAAAAAAGAATTTCCACTTTCTGTCTTTTCCCAGGAGAGCAGCCTATGGTTCAGTCTCTGGGACACCGGGCAGCAGCAGGGACCTCACGCGGGAAAGGACCAGAACTGCTGTGTGCTGTGCTGCAAGCCTGGGGGTGGGGCAGTTTAGGCTTGCTGCGCGCACTTACTTCACTGTTCAGCTTGTTGGCGGCTCACCTTGGGAACTCGAGTTGCAGCTTGTGGGGGCACTCAGGGCTCTCTGGTAGCCGAGGGGAGGGGACAGCGGAATTCTGAGGCAGCCCACGTGCCCCGCAGATCCTTCCGCCAGACGCAGTTGTGAGCATGTCTGTTGGCCAAATGGAGATCTGTGATTAGCTCCAGTGGCCTGGGACGTGGAGTGTAACACCCTCTCTTGCCCGCAGGGCAGTTAGCAGGTCCCCCGGATGCCACCGGGTCCTCTGCCTCCCTGCCTAAACGCGCCTTATTTCTACTTGCTGCTCGTCCTCCTGGGGCATTTCCAACACCAATTCTTCTTTGCCCCCCTTTTTATTGGTATATGTCTGTGACCCCTAGTGAATGCGTTCCTCATGCACACATCGCTCCTCGTCCTCTTTCTTTCTTTCCCAGCCTCCCCCATCCTTTGCCTCCTTAGAGCTCCCTCCCACCTCCACAGAGTCCCTCTCCCTGGCTCTGGGCATCATGTAAGAGAAGTCACAGGACAGTTACTTGCTGTCTCCGATTTCCTTGGCTTAACACTAGGGCTTGCTCTTTCCCTTCTAGAATCTTCTGAACGATAATCATGTTACAGTGCCCTGCAGGTCCATGTGTAGAGCAACTCACAGCAGCTAAGCACTGGAAACAGTCTGCATGTGCACCAATGGACGACTGGATGAAGGAGACATTATTTACAGACATGGAGCGCTGCTGTCATGAGGGAGGATGATTGTGAATGATTTGTAGGAAAAGGGATATGCCTTGAGATGCCTGTTTTTCTTTGCAGGGGGGTTGGCCCTCTACATGCTAGGGGCAGGGCTCCCAGCCCAGCCTCTCCTAAGGAAGCATCAAGGCTATGCACTCAGAGAAGGAAACATCTCCTTATCACCAGCCTAGGAGTCCGCACTGAACATAATCTCAGCATCGTTGCAGCAATGTCAGTGGCAATCCACCAGGGTTGGGGCCTCTATGAAATCTATTTATCCCCACTGGCTGGACTCAGGCCATGCAGGTGGAGGGATCCAGACATAGCCAGGAAATGCAGGGGCAACACCAGTTGCCCATGCCTGAGCGACCTCCCTGAGAGGCGTCTGTAGCTAGCAAGATACATGTTGGGTTTCCTCACAGCATTCAGGAAATGCCAGGGAATCTACAACGTGTGGCTGAAAGGCAGGAGGGTGTAGGTGCACAATGTCCTGGCTCCTCCTCTCGCAAGGCCTGGTGGCTACTTAATGGGGCTCAAAGGGGACTTACATGGATCACTCACAGTGGTCCCTGGCTGGGCTGGATCACTCACAGCAGTCACTGGCTGGGCTGAATCACTCACGGCAGTCACTGGCTGGGCTGAATCAATCATGGCAGTCCCTAGCTGGGCTGGATCACTCACAGCAGTCACTGGCTGGGCTGGATCACTCACAGCGGTCACTGGCTGGGCTGAATCACTCACGGTGGTCCAGAGCTGGGCTGGATCACTCACGGCCGTCACTGGCTGGGCTGACTCACTCACGGCAGTCACTGGCTGGGCTGAATCACTCACAGTGGTCCCTAGCTGGGCTGGATCACTCACAGTGGTCCCTGGCTGGGCTGGATCACTCATGGTGGTCACTGGCTGGGATGAATCACTCATGGTAGTCCCTGGCTGGGCTGGATCACTCACAGCGGTCACTGTCTGGGCTGAATCACTCACGACAGCCATTGGCTGGGCTGGATCACTCATGGTGGTCCCTCGCTGGACTGGATCACTCACGGCGGTCACTGGCTGGGCTGAATCACTCACGGTGGTCACTGGCTGGGCTGAATCACTCATGGAGGTCCCTGGCTGTCCTGGATCACTCACAGCAGTCACTGGCTGGGCTAAATCACTCACAGTGGTCACTGACTGGGCTGAATCACTCATGGCAGTCCCTAGCTGGGCTGGATCACTCATGGCAGTCCCTAGCTGGGCTGGATCACTCACAGCAGTCACTGGCTGGGCTGAATCACTCACGGCGGTCCCTGGCTGGGCTGGATCACTCTCAGTGGTCCCTGGCTGGGCTGGATCACTCAAGGCGGTCACTGGCTGCGCTAGATCACTCACGGTGGTCCCTGGCTGGGCTGGATCACTCACGCCAGTCACTGGCTGGGCTGAATCACTCACGGAGGTCACTGACTGGTCTGAATCACTCACAGCAGTCCCTAGCTGTGCTGGATTACTCACAGCGGTCCCTGGCTGGGTTGGATCACTCATAGTGGTTCCTGGCTGGGCTGGATCACTCTCAGCAGTCACTGGCTGGGGTGGATCACTCACAGTTGTCCCTGGTTGGGCTGGATCACTCACAGTGGTCCTTGGCTTGGCTGGATCACTCTCAGCAGTCACTGGCTGGGGTGGATCACTCACGGTGGTCCCTGGCTGGACTGGATCACTCACAGCGGTCCTTGGCTGGGCTGAATCACTCAAAGTGGTCCTTGGCTGGGCTGGATCACTCACAGCAGCCATTGGTGGAGGTGGATCACTCTCAGCAGTCACTGACTGGCCTGAATCACTCACAGCGGTCCCTGGCTGCGGGGGATCACTCACAGTGGTCCCTGACAGGGCTGGATCACTCACAGCAGCCATTGGCTGGTCTGTGAACCTTTGATTTTCTTTTTCCCACCTAACTTCTTTCCCCACCCATGGCTGGGACTGCCTCCCAAATGAACTCCATTTGCTCAGATGGTGGCCTTTTTAGGGTCAGCTTCTGGGGGCTGAAAACTAAGACAAGGTTATCTCAGCAGTGTGGAAATCAGCCACTGTGATAGCCCGTGCTTTGCCCTAGGGATGCTTACTAAGAGCATAAGGACTTGTGGTCCCTGTGTTTGAGGAGACAGATGGTGACTGGGTAGCAGGGAGAGCGAGAACAGTGGCCTGATGTGAAGGAGAGAGCAAAGGTGCTGTGTGCACAGGGCTGCTTCTGTCACAGTCTCGGGAAGATGAAGAAGCCAAGCCCCTGAGACTGTGGGGCATTGGGCAGCTGCCTAGCTCCCTGGGCAGCAGGGACTCTGAGAGACACAGACATCTCCCCCAAGGGCTCTCTTTGGCTGAGGACTTTATTCTTGGGAAACTTGGGTATTACTTGGATAGGAAGAGAGATACAAAGTATCTTTAAAAACATCCAAAAGTAAACCACTGTGCAAGGTCTGTAGGATTCAACAGCATGGAGTCTCTTTTCCCATTTCCTTTGGCGATTAAACAGAATATGCCTTATGAAAAAGTGCTTGAGGAAAGTGGTTCAAAGACACCACTGCCTAATCCATTGCTAATGTTTCCTGTCATGATTTACCTCCATAGAAAGCACGGAGGTGGTGGTGATGTTCCTGTAGCAAGTGAAAAGAATTATTTTAACAAAAATCACTAGTCCTCTTTTTTTGGAGCCCACAGCAGGGGGAAGCTGCTCACCATCGTCAGCCAGGAAACAAGAGACCCTGAACATATTTTTTAATGTCATTTGTATTGACTTCTTCTTTCTCATTGATGCCTATTTGTCTCACATTGTTCAGCTTTGCATCATCTTGCAGGTGGTGGATTATTTTTTCCTGCATCCTAGTTGTTTTTAAGAGATCCTTTCTTATCTTTTCACTATGTGCACCAGCATCTTCAAGATCTTAAACTCTGTCTTCCCTTTCACTTAAACAGTTTTTCAAGCTTGTGATTGAGATTTTAATTTCGTCTATACCTCTTTGACTCTGCTTCATGCAAACTATTTCTTTCCTGTATGGCTCATTCAAGACATCCGTCATTTTTCTAACCTCTATTTTTTTTATCAATGTCTTCTTTAGTAGCAGTTATAAGTTGTTTTACTGCAGTGTTTTTTTCAGATTATGTTTCTTCCTTTTGTTTCTGTCATTGATTCTTTTTTTTTAATATTTATTTATTTTTATTTATTACATTTATTTATTGTGTGTGTGTGTGGCCAGCTCAGCCCACCAGGGGGCGGGGCTGGCTGGCATGTGGTGCTGGGGGATCGAACCGCAGTCCCTGTGCCCTGCCAAGCCTGTTTCAAGTAGGTGCTTTAGACCACTGAGCCATCTCTCCAGCCCCTGTCATTGATTCTTTACTTTAGACGATATGAGTTCTGAGATTTCTTTTTTCATTTCAGAAAATAATTCCACTCTGAGTTCCTCTATAACTTTCTGCTGTTGCTTATTTACTATTGACGCTATTAATTTGTACATTTGAGCTGGGCTAGTAGAAAAGAATTCCACTCTGAGTTCCTCTATGGCTTTCTGCTGTTGCTTATTTACTATTGATACTATTAATTCATATATTTGAGCTGAGCTAGTGTCCTCTGCACTTGTCCTGAGTGGGCATTGGATTTCCTCCATATGTTTCTGCATTTGATTCTTTACTGCAGATGTTATTCAGGGATTTCTTTTTTCATTTCCAATCTGAGTTCCTGTATACTTTTCTGCAGCTGTTCCTTTATTTCAGAAGCCATTGATTCATTGCTTTCAGCTGTGTGATTCCTAATTTGTTCTGTGTTAGTGTCCTCTGCACTTGTTATGGGTGGGCTTGGGTTATGAGATTGCATTTTGCTCCTTCTCATTGTCTTTTGTGTAGCACTGTCTTTTGACCTTTGTTGTAGATCTTTGTTGCATTTATAGCCTTAGCACCTACTGAAGTTCAGGTGTAGATCTACAAATTTTGGATTTATCCAGCTGTGCCTGGCTTGGATCTTCCTGCTGTGCTCAGTTCCTTCCTGTTGCTGACCTTGGGGGTGAACCTGTTGTGCCCCTCTGGCAAGATGTTCTGCTCCTTTACTAGCTGGGTGGTTCTGTCCCCTACACTCTCTTCAGGGATTGCAGCTGAAGGGTTTCACCCCAGGCCTGTATGTTAGGCCTGAGCTGAGTCTGGAGGGGTCAAGTTGGAGTAGGTGGGAGAGGCAGCTCTCCCACACACTCACTGGGCCTGGACTAGGACTGGATCTGGGGGTTCCCAGAAAGGGACAGAAATTCCTACTCTGTGGGCAGGGTTTGCGGGGGTACTATGGAGTGATGGGGGTCATCCCAAGAGGGTGAAAGAGGGTATCATCCATGCTGCACCTGAACTGGGACCAGCAGGTCCCACAGGCGCAGGGTGGTAGGAAGCTCTCCTACACACTCCCCCAGCCTGGACTATGACTGGGTCTGGGGGTTTCCGGAATGTGGCAGAAATTCCTACTTGGTGGGCAGGGTAGGTTAGGGGCTGCAGAGTGTTGTGGAACTTCCCAAGGGGGTTGAAGAGGGTCTCACCCTCGCTGTGCCTGGAGTGGTACCAGTAGGTCCCGCAGGCACAGGGTAGCTGGAAGCTCTCCCATACCCTCACCGTGCCTGGGCTAGGACTTGGTCTCTCTGTATTGACTTTTTTAATGGAATCTTTCTCTAGTTTTGAATCAGAGTAATCCTTGCCTCCAGGAATTAGTTTGGGAGAATTGCTTCCCTTTCAGTGTCAGAGAAGAGTTTGAGAAATGTTGGCATTAAACATTCTGTATATTTCTTGTATAATTCCACTGCCAATCTTTCAGGATCCTGGGCTATACTTTAATGATAGATATTTCATTGCATATTGAATTTCGTGTCTTGTTATTGGTTTATTTAGAGTTTGTATATCCTCTTGAATGAGTTTGGCATTTCATATGTATCTAGTTGATAGCTGTATCTCTAGTCAGAATCTCTCTTTAAAGTGTCTATTTTTAAAATATCTGTCCTGTCTCAGAGATTTTTGTTTTCTTTATTTGGTGCATGTCCCAAGATTTTGCCTTCTCTATTGATTGAGAGTGAGATGTTGGTTTCCATTTGGTACTCTCCTCTGTCCTTCAGTACAGGACTCTGGTGAGGTTGTTGCTCCAGCACTTCCCAGTATTAATACCCAAGTGAAAACATGTGATTAAGGCAAATATGGTTTTCTGACAGCAGCAATACAACTAAAGTCCAAATGGATTAAAGATTAAAACAGAAATACTAAATCTCCTAGAAGAGAAAGTAGGAGGAACTCTTGAAGACATAGGAGTAGGCAAACAGTTCATGAACAAAAGTTAAACTGCATGGGTAATACTTGAAAGAATTAACAACTGGGACCAACTCTTATTGAGAAGTCTTTGCATGCCAAAAAAAATTACCAACAGAGTGAAAAGACAACCCACAAATGTGACAAAAATCTTAACTAATAAGAACTCAGACAAAGGTCTTCTCTCTAGAATTTATAAAGAAGTAAAAAACATTGCGACCACAAAATTTAAACACTTAATCCAGAAATGGATATCCAAATTGAACACATACTTCTCAGAGGAAGACATTCTAGAAGCTAATAAATACATAAAAAATTCTCCACATCACTACCCATCTGTGAAATGCAAATTAAAACAACACTGAGATACCATCTCACCCCAGAAAGAATGGCTATCATAAAGAACGCAACCAACAACAAATGTTGGAGAGGCTGTGCGGAATAAAGAACACTTCTTGACTGTTGTTGGGAATGTAGACTGGTACAGCCATTATAGAAAGCATTATACAGACGCCTTAAAAAACTAGTACTGAAATCCCATTCAATCCAGCTATCCCCTTTCTAGGAATTTTTAAAAAATAACTGAAAACATTATATCACAGTTATATACATTCACCTATGTTTATAGCAGTACAATTTGTGATAGCCAAATCTTGGAAACAACCAAAATGCCCATCACCTGAGAAATGGATGAAAAAGATGTGGTATTTTTATACAATTAAGTATTACTCACCTATAAAGAATGATAAACTCAAAGCCTTCCTATATAATTGGATGCCACTTCCAGTTATACTCAAAAATGAAATAAACCAGATCCACATGTGTAAATATCGTATAGTCTCCCCAGTATAAGAACTCAATAGAAATACTAATAACAACTAGTGAAATTCGGAAATTGACAAACTTTTGTAACTGATGGATTTGTACTTTAGACCACAGGAGCAAACATTAAAGCTGCATAACAAACCAAATTCTAAATTTGGAATTTGTATTTAAATTATGTGTGTTCCCATGAGTTCTGCCTGGTCACTCCTTCAGGGATTTGGAGTCTTCAAACAGTCTAGCTCATCCGAGTTACCTGCTGCCAACTCTATTATGCGAGGATGCCCCTATAGGTCTAGGACTCTGTCTGGGCTTAGCTGGTCGCAGCTGTATGTCTCAACTCACTGGACATGGCTTGCGTCTAGTTGCTGTGTCTGGCTCCTTCCAGCTGAGCCACATACAAGTGGACTGCTGGGCTCCCTGGCTACCTTTCCTGTGGCTCTTCCCCAATAAGCCCTCTGAGATGGAGTGGTTATGATGGTTTTAAATAAAATATTTTCTATTAGATGTATATGTATACTTGCAATTTACTTTTTCAATCATGCTAATTACAGAATGATCTTTGTATCTCATCAGCTACAAATGACAGGGTAAGATGCAATATCATGAAGCCATATCAGTTATTATATATTATTTCACATATCTAAATAGAGCTATCATCTCTTTGGTATAGAGAAGTGCATCTAATGTTACTTTAGCATTAAAATCTGAGCAATGCTACTTTGAGAGGTAAAGGTAATCTTTTGTTAAAGTGTTAAAATAAAGAGTAAAAATTAGTTATATTAAATATTAAAATTTATAAAATATAAAAATAATGAAATGACTATGGTTCATTTTATTATTTTATTAGCAGATATATTTTACTTCAAGTTAGTCATTTTTCACATGTCTCAAATTTATTTCCTTTATTACCATAATAAATCCATTTGAAAATTTAAAAGTGAAGAACCAAAAAAGAAGGAAACCCACTAAGTTTATTATGATTCCAGGAAAAGAACATTCCATGTGAATCCAGATAAATCCTGAGGGCATTTCACTGACCTTGTCAGACCAAAAAGCTACAACTCTTGTTGCACAGGTCCTGCTTTACCTTGGTCTTAACCATCCAGTAGAAAAGTATGAAGACGAAATATAGGAAGTAAAGCCATGTTGTTATGTTTAGCTGTGGGGGACTCAGGTCAATAATTTCTGACATTGCCAGTTAAACAAAAAACCCAATGATATTATGGTCTTCTGTACTCTTTTAGAATATTTTGCTGAGTTTACACACCTATAATATTCAACAACGGAACTTAAAAAAATTGGGGTATAACTATGAATGTCCATTTTGTATCTGTTTATTCAAAGTGGTTGGGATAGATATATAGTTGCATTCTCTTAATGAATAGAATGATTTTTTCTAATGGTGTTTGTAAGTAGGATCACAAGTCTGCATCTTGTACAGCAATTAACCACTGAGAAGAATGTATGCACTGTATTATTTGTTGAAACTGTACTTTTGATTTGATTTGAAACTGTCTCATTGCTATATGTTTATCAATAAAACTTTGAAAAGAAAAAAAAAGAAAATACAAACAAAATCAAACTAGCAGACAAACCCAGTAGAAAAATTAAAAGCAGCAAATACAGTTGCCTTATTGAAGAATATGAAGAGTTGACATTTTTACACATGACTTGAGCATTTGGATGAACCTCTCTATTGTAATTTTTGATCATAAATATCTTCATTTAATGGAATATCCCTGCACATATAGCCAAACTATTGGAGAACCTTGTATTAAAATGTAGACGATGCATTGAGCCAAAACTCTCATGAATTACTGAATAAAAGAATCAAAGCTATATTCATGAGAATATCCCACTAGCAGGAAAAGGAATACAGTGGTGGTCAAAACCATAACTATTTATCATTGTTCTTCTAATTGCAGAAAACAGTTTCTAACATTCATTTCTTTACATACAATAAAAATCATTTTATTGGCTGGAATGTGAATAATACATTTTAAAATTTTACAATCTTTAATATATTTATAGTTTTTTTAAAAAATAACCACTTTTGACTTGAATGCCAATAACATATATTGAAATCATTTCATATTTAAAATAAGAAATCAAAGAATAAATGATGAAAAGATTAAATTTGCTAACATAAATTTGTACTTATTAAAATTTTAACCTGTAATTTCAGTTTAATGAACACCACATGTCAAAATGATTGGCTTTAAAAATCACAGCAGCACTATTAGTACAAATCTTTCTTCTCTCTTAACTAAGACAAAATAGCTTTATGTCTATCCTAACTAATTTGTATATACAGATATATATATATTTTCACTAAAAAATGGTCCATCATTTATATTCCCCTTTTTTGTTTACTTTTGTCAGAGATGGGCATTCCATTGCCATTCAAATATTGTAGGTGCATGAATTCAGCAAAATAATCCAAGAGAAGAAAGATTTGTACTAATAGTGTTTAGACAAGATATCATGTCTGCATCTTGTGCTATGCTATAAATGACTACTATGAAGACAACAATATACAATGTATTAATTATTGTAACAGTCCTACTAAACTGTTTTGAAACTGTCTCATTGTTATTTCTTTCTCAATAAAATTAATTTTAAAAAATCACAGCAATTCTATTTTAAATTGACTAAGGATACCTAAAAATGGTCATAGTCCTATAAGTTTACTTTGTTTCCAGAGAAAGAACATTCCTTATGAATGCAGAAATCTGGGCAGACTTTAGGTACCGACTTTTTAGTTTTGACATAGCTGCCTTCACTTCTTTGTTCCTCAGAGTATAAATAACAGGGTTTAAAATGGGAGTAAAGATGGTATAGAACACAGCAAGGACCTTGTCCACTGAATAACTGCTGAAGGGCCACACATAAATGAAAATGCATGGTCCAAAGAAGAGTGTGACTACAGTGATGTGAGCGGTCAGTGTGGAGCGGGCCTTTGCCATGCTCGCAGAGGAGCGTTTCCTGACTGTAACAAGTATCACAGTGTAGGAGACAACCAAGAGGAGAAAAGAACTCAAGGAAAGAAAGCCACTGTCTGCAACTATTAGTAAGCTGATAATGTATGTATCTGTACAGGCTAGCTTGGTCACTAGAGGGAGGTCACAGAAAAAACTGTCAACCTGATTAGGACCACAAAAAGGTAAGTTGATAGTAAATGCCAACTGGCTAGTAGTATGAATGAAGCCCACAAACCAGGAGATAACAACGAGAATAATGCATACACGGCGGCTCATTATTGTCATATAGTGAAGAGGCTTGCATATAGCCACATAGCGATCATAAGCCATGGATACAAGGAGTACCATTTCACCACCAGTGAAGAGGTGAACAAAGAAAATTTGTGCCAGGCAAGCATTGAATGAAATAGTTTTGTGCTCAACAAGAAGGTCTGAAATCATTTTGGGGGTAGCAAAAGATGCAACACACACATCTATGAAAGACAGGTTTGCAAGCAGAAAGTACATGGGGGTATGAAGGCGGGGGTCTGAGTTCACTGTGAGGATTATAAGAAAGTTCCCCAGGAGTATTGCTAAGTAGAGTAGTGAAAATATAAGAAACAAGAAAGGTTGGAGCTCCTTGGAACTAGAGAGTCCCAGCAACACAAACTCTGTCACCCGAGAATAATTTGTCTCATTCATTGACTTTGGAAGAAATTTATCTTCAGTTACCTGAATAGGAGGGAAACAGATTTCAATAAATGGAGTGTGGCTTTCTTTTCCGTTTACACTTTAGGTTTTCAAAATTCTTTGTACTTATGTTCCTGGGTTTTCCTGAATCATTAGAAGTCATACTGAGAGTACAGTAATACTGTGAACCCAATTATATAAAGTTAAAAAACAGATCAACTTAATACATGGTGTTGCAAGCATAATATGTTATTGCTGAATTAGAAACATGGAAAAGAAAAGTGAACCGCTGCTAATATTGATTCATGATATTGTTGATGTTACATAAGAATATTCACTTTGTCAGAACTTCAAAAATCTGGATTTTGCACTTTGGAGAACATATGTTATATAATTTTAAAGATTAAAATGGGAGAAATAAAGAGAGTAAGAATTTATGTAAGATCCTCAGATGAGTTGTTACTTAGACTATACCTTTTCTTCTCTCCAATAAATCTTTGCAAAACTGAGTTTCTACAATTCTCAACTTATAACTCAGCTCCCCAAGAAGTTCTTTTTTAAGAAATCTGATATATTAGTTTTTTTTAATCAGTCCCTGAAAGTATTAAACTTCTTTATACTCAGGCATTAGTGTTAATAACCGTGGACATTTTCTAGGATTATGAGTATTATTTTATTTCATTAATGAGTCTTAAAAATTATAGTTCTATAAGGCGAGGTTTTATAGTAAGAATCTCAGACTGAGAAAAATAGATTTTTTTATTCAATTATTTTATGTTCTACTATATGGGAACTTTTTCCTCTTCATGTTATTCTTGAATGAGCTAGCCAGAACTTCTCTAATGGTATACAACAATAAGAAAAAAGATATATAAATGCACATTTGATTATCTGAATTGGAATTATCTTTCTCCTTGTCAAAATCAGGTCTTGTGAGAGGACTTTTTAATTTTACTGATGTGTAACCATTTGGAGTTTTTTATATTAATGCCTTATTTTATTGTAACTTAAAAAATTGTCTAGTGTTTCCTTTGGTGTTATGCAAGACTTATGCACAAGGACAAGGAATATTATGAATAGTTTGAATTCCCCAGCCCCAAGTTTACGGACTCACTTGTATATTTCAAATGTCCATGTCATATATTAGCACAGATTTTATCAAAATTATGACTTCTATACTATAAGAAAGTGTAATGCATGGGGTTGGAATGTAGAAAAGACTTCAAGAAAAATTGTCATGGTTCAAGTTTGATTTTGAGAAACCAGGATATTCTCTTTGATTTCTTTTTCAGCTCCTCTTTGGTCAGATCCTGACTCTTAGATCCTGTGATCACTTGGTCTAATACACTGAATTTCATAAAGGAAGAAAGAGAACAATATCCGAACAAACCTTCTAACAGGCTTTTGAATATCCCTTATCAGAAAAAAACAAAGAATTAAGCACAGCAAATGAGCAACTTTGAAAGATTTCTCAGTTTTCATCAGAAATGGGTATGGCACAAGACAGCTGAAAGTAGAGATAACTTTAGAATAAAATGTGTAGTCCACTTTTGTGGAGAAGTCATCACAACATTTATCGTCTTATTAGCTTTTCTGTGTATTTTGCAAAACTGTTCTGTCACTGCCTCTTGGCTTTTAGGGTGCTTATAAAAAGAAAAATTGTTTCCATGAAGAAAAAATTGGCAAAATTGATAAGAACCATTAATTTAGTTTCTTGGTTTGTAAGATGAAAGCAACAAGCAATGAGTCTTAAATTTATTTCCTATTTAAGCTGTTTTACTGTTATTGTTTCATTTATTTATGGTAAATGCTTGCTTGTCCCTGGAACCTTGCTATCTACTATTAAGAAAGTACTTAAATTTATAACATGACTCAGATGTTATTTACTATTTTAATAACCCTAGTGCATTAATACAAGCTGATGAATTCTCTCCCTTCTCTCCCTAGCATATGAATTATTAATTGGCACAGATTATATTTTATGCCCTCTTTACCAAATCATCCTAACATAGAGAAAACAAAGAAATTAGAATAAAAAGTTACAATTAAGAAATCACAATGATGTGGTTGTACATGTTTATAATACTGAACAGCTCCTGAAAGAGCTTGGCATAATATAATATTTAGAATCCTACCCTGAAAGAGACAATAAAAAGGCCTTAAAATAATATGTTTGTAGAAAGTCTGTAATCAACAATACAAAGTACATATAGACTGTAAAAATGTGTTATTTCAGATCAGAATAAATATTGTTCTGATAATTTTAAATGGTATTCCCTGATCCATATAAGTTTAATGTTTATATAAATCCAAACTTTTCATTTCTTGAAACACTGTAAGATACATTAAGGCATTCTTATAAGATTTTTCTGTGAATCTCAAGCATCTCCTTTTTGAAATTTTATAAAAGATGCCACTCAATGATTATAACTCAGATATCATATTTGACAGAAGAAGTGAAACAAACAAAAATATATCATACAGCTGCCACCGAACTCCACTATATTAAAGATGCATCTTTTACAAGATTGAGTATTGCTAAGCATATATTTTCTTTCCAAATCCACATCAGTGATATGTGTCATTATTATCAGTATATCAAAGATAAATATTAGTGTGCAGTCTTTAAATGATACCAATCAAACAGTTTCACTTACCTAAAACAAAATGGAAAGTGTACAGATACCTTAAAATATATAGTCATTAACACATGAGAAGGAATTAATTCCTACACATCTCCTATGTACCTCTGTGGAGATGGCATAAAGTTTACTATTTGAAAAGGAAAGTGTGTTTAAAGTATTTGTTCAGAATATTAGCTGTTTTCAAAGAGATGCGATAGAGCTGGATGCTGAATCCAAATCTAAGCCCAAAGTATTTGAGGGAGCCATTGGAGTAGTCCAGTATCTGATAGAGAAAGAAGTATATTAAAAGAAATAAAATATTTCATAAATAAATATTCTATTTCACAATTTTACAAGTAATTTAACCTAATCATAACTATATTACTTCTTAAAAAACAATAGTAGTAAATTATATAATCACAAATAACTTTCATAGACTTCTTGAAATTGAAAACAATGATAAGGTCAATAGTTACATTTAAAGAACTATCTCCTGGTCCCTGTTTGAACTGAAGGGCAAAATATTCACTTACTTGTCCTAGGAAAAAATGCTACCATCCAATTTATTCTCATCTAAACACACTGGAAAGAAGAACCATTCTGCCCTTTGCTTTATAATATCAGCTACTACTGGGATAGACACAATTCTACTGGAACCAATGTACTGCAGACAAAAGAACTAAATTCATACCTTTCTAGAATTTGGTCTTCATCCTTAAAATTTTGAATTGTCAATATCTCTAAAACAGACATAAATGAAAACTCATCACAGTAATTAGAAACAAACTAAGTCTTTGACGTCACTAGACTGTAGTGACCAAGATACCCAGAGGACCATGAATGCTTAGAGTAGGAATTATTTTCATTATGGATAATTATATGAGAGTTTGTTTGTGTCCAAGAATTATATTACATTACCTCAAGGATTTATCAAATGGACAAAGAAGGAGGATAAATGTATTTATTTTATTTTTCTTAAGTTTTGACTTTCCACTTTACAAGTGCATGTTTGTAATATGTGTTAGTCAGTTCATTTTCAAAAATTGTTACATCCATATAAGTATCTCAATCAGTTTCCAGTCTTGTATCTCACATCCTTTACATTTTCCTGGTTCTCGTTTCCATTTCCAAAACACCATTCTTCTTTCCTACCATTTTACCATATTCATTTACTTTTATTTAAGATTTCTCATGGAAAAACTTGTAATAATTTTCTGGGCCTATTTCATTTAGCACTATGGTTGCATATTGTTGTGTTCATAGTAGTTATTCAGAGGACAAGATGCAGACATGGTATCTTCTCTAAACAATATTAGTACAATTTTTTTTCAATGAACAAAGACATTAGCTGTATATCTATCCTATCTTATATATAATATATATTTTTTTCATAACAAAATTGTCTTTTATTTTTGTCCCCCATTTTTGTTTTGTTTTGTCAGACATGGGTGTTCCACTGCAGTTAGAGAAGCTATATTTGGAAAAGTCTTTTTTGGGGGGTGGGGGGGGCTTAGGGTGTCTTCAGGGCAGATCTGATTTGGCCTGAGAATGAGGGGATTGAACCACAGCATCCTGAGCCTGACTGCTTTGTTTCAGCGGGCACTTAAACACCTGAGCTAATGGGCAGGCACCCTGGAGAAGTCTTTAGAGGATCTTTTTGTACTTTGTTTCCAGTCCAAATACTGTAGGTACTTGAATTCAGTAACTCAAAATAGCCCAATAACCCAATATAGTCCAATAGAACATAACAGTAATGAGTTACCAGCACAATTGACAATTGTGCAAAGTTGTTGACTTGAGCATTTTACAGCTCAGAATATTAATATAGCTTTAGTTTTTATACATTGTGGTAACACTTTTCTGCTGGATGATTAAGACTAAGTTAAAGCAAGACCTGTTTACTTAAAAATGTAACTTTTGCTATCTGACAAGGTTAGGCAAATCACCTCCGGATTTACCCTGGATCCATGTACAGCACCTGTGAATCTTTCATCACTGACAGCCAATGAGATGAGTTACAGCCATTGCTTAACCAATTTGCTTTCTGTGAAAACCTGAGAGAATATTTTTCTCTCCATGACTCTCCTTAGGAACACTATAGATCCTCAATCACTTTTGTCTGAGGCCCAATAACCTCCTTGATCAGAAAGTTTGGGACACAATCGAGTTACGTGATGTCACAGCAGAGGTTTACTTATACCTTAAGTCCTCACTGACCTTGAAGAGCTAGGGCCAAATTATTGGTTACCTTTTTAGCTTATCTATATGCCTAACTTTTGTTCTAAAAACTTTAGTTGTTAAACATCCGGAAGAGAAACTTAAGCATATTATTATCCTGAAACAGAGTCAGTTAAGGTTAACATCAATATCTATCTGAATATCACATAGCTTAGACATAAAATGAAACAGCTATTTTCCAACAACCATGGATACTGTAAAATTTAAATCCCTGTAGAATGTTAAAAAACAATTACATATTTTTACACAGAAATTAAGAAATCAAACTCTATTCAACACTGTAACAGTACAATCCTGCTACATTTTGTTTCCTTGTTTCTTGTTTACTTTTATTGCAATTTTTATGCAGACATTTACTTTAAAGAGAGTATAGCAATAATTCATATGACATTAGAAATCAGCATTTAGAAGACAAAATTGACAGGTATTTTAAGCTCGATTTTAGTATTACACATTGCTGTCTGCAATGTACTTGCTCAGTTCACAGTTATCAGCATATAGTTAGTCAAGGTGAGAATTTGACCCATTAACTGCTGTTTTCAAAAACCTGATGAAAATTTTTAGGACCATTGCCTTAACCATCTTGTTTAAAGAAATGTATGGTTTTGCCTCTGACATATTTCCCAAATTTTCTCCTTTCTTTCTCTCTGCTCTTTAATCCTTCAGTGTTCTCTCTCTATTTAACTATGTCATACCTTACAATTTTTACTTCTTTTTTGAGTTATTTTAATTTCTTATTCATTTAATTAAAAAGAAAGATAGGGGCCAGGGAGATGTCTCAGTAGAATAAGCGCTTCCCTGGCAAGAACAACAGCTTAAGTTTAATCCCTGCTTCTGCAGGAAAGAGAAAGAAAAAGAAAGAAAGAAGAAAGAAAGAAAGAAAGAAAGAAAGAAAGAAAGAAAGAAAGAAAGAAAGAAAGAAAGAAAGAAGAAAGAAAGAGAGAGAGAAAGAGAGAGAGAGAGAGAGAGAGAGAGAGAGAGAGAGAGAAAGAAAGAAAGAAAGAAAGAAAGAAAGAAAGAAAGAAAGAAAGAAAGAAAGATCAAGGAAACAGCTTCAAAACATGTTAGTAGGATGATTACAATAATTAATACACTCCATATTGTTCTCTTCATAGTAATTCAGAGGACAAGATGCAGACAGCATATCTTGTCTAAACAATATTAGTACAAAACTTTCTTCTCATTAAACTAAGAGAAAGTTGTGTATCTATGCTAATCTGTATATGCACATTTAAATATTTTTTAATACAAAGTGGTCATATATCTATCTATCTTTCTATCTATCTATCCCTTTTTGGTTTTGTTTTGTCACAGATGGGTGTTCCATTGTTGTTAGAGAAGCTATATTTTGAGAAGGAATTAGAAGAGCTTTTCATACTTGATGCCAATCGAAATATTATAGGTACTTGAATTCAACAAAATAACCCAACATAGTCCAATAGTCCATAATAGTAGTGAGTTATCAGCACAACTGGCAATTTTCCAAAGTTGTTGATTTGAGCATTTTACAGCTCAGCATATTAATATAGCTTTACTTTTTATGCCTCATCTTTACACTCTTCTGCTCGATGGTTAAGACCAAGTTAAAGCAAGACCCATTTACTTAAAAATGTAACTTTTGCTTTCAAACAAGGTGAGTCAAATCCCCTCAGGATTTACCCTGGAACCATATACAGCAACTTCTGGATCTTCATGACCATGGCTTGACCAATTTGCTCTCTGTGAAAGCCTGAGAGAATTTTTTGTCTTGAGGTGACTCTCTAAATGCACTATGAATCATCAATCATTTTCTTCTTTGGCCTCTAATCCTTGATCTGAAAATTAGAACACCACTTAATTACAGGATGTCATAGCAAAGGTTCACTTATGTCCTGAGTCCTCACTGACCCTAAAGGGCTAGGGCCAAAATATTGGCTATCTTTTTACCACATCTACCTGTCTAATTTATTTGTCTGCAAACTTTAGCTGTTAAACTTCCAAAAGAGAAGCTTAATGATACTATTATCCTATAACAGAGGCAGTTAAGCTTAACATCACTGTCTATTTGAATAACACACACCTTAGACATAAAATGGAACTGAATTTTCAAACAACCATAGATGTTCTAAAGTTTAAATTCCTATAGAATATTTAAAACAATTACACATTTTTTTACACAGATATTTAGAAATCAAACAATATACAACATTATAGCAGGACAAGCCTGTGACATTTTGGGGGTTTTTCTCCCTCATTTATTTTATTATTTTCTTTTGCATACATTTAGTTTAAGGAGAGTATAGCAAGAATTGATATGACATTAGAAACAGTAAGCATTTAGAAAACAAAAATGACAGTTTAACTATGGTTTTCGTATTGCACATTGCTTTCCACAATGTAGTTGCTTCCTTCACAGATATCAGCATATAGAGTTAGTCAGGGTAAGAATTCTACTCATTAACTGCTATTTTCAAAAACGTGTTGGAAATTCTTAGGACCATTGTCTTAACTATTGCATTTATATAAATGTGTGGTTTAGCTCCTATCATTTTTCCTCACTTTTCTCCTTTCTCTCTCTTAGTTGTTTAATCCTTAAGTTCTCTCCTTCCATTTAACTGTGCTATACCTTTCAATTTTTATTTCTTCTTCTAAGTTCTTACAGTAAGGAGACAATATGATATTTACACATATGGGTCTGCTTTATTTCACTTATGAGTATACCTTCAACTTCCATCCACTTAACTACAAAGGTTTTGAGCTGATTTTTCTTAATAGCTGAGTAATACTCCATTATATAAAAGCCACATTTTTTAATCCATTCCTCAGGTGATGGGCATTTTGGTTGTTTCCAAGATTGGGCTGTCAGATATTGTGCTGCTATAAAGACAGGTGCACATATATCATTATGATATGATGTTTTCAGTTCTTTTGGGAGAATTTACAGAAGGGATAGCTAGATAGAATGGGATTTCCAGTCCTACTTTTTCAAGAGTCTCCACACTGGTTTCCATAATGGTTGGTCTACATTCTCACCAGCAGTGGAGAAGGGTTCCTTCTTCCCCACAACCTCTTTAACATTTGTTGCTGGTTGATTTCTTTATGATAGCCATTCTTTCTGTGGTTAAGTGGTATCTCAAAGTTGTTTTAATTTTCATTTACCAAAGGGCTAGTGATGTGAGACATGTTTTCATGTATTTGTTTTCCTTTTCATTTTCTTCCTCTGAGAAGTATGTGTTCATCTCAGATGCACATTTTTTTGAATAATTTTATTGAGAGACAGTTGCAAACCAAATTGGTAGGACAGTTTCAATAATTAACACATTGCACACATTCTTTCTAGTCGTTAATTGCTGTACAAGATTTGGACTTGTTATCCTATTTACAAACACCATTACAGCAAATCCCTCTATTCATTAAGAGAATGTAACTACATACCTATCCTAACCACTTTGAACACACAGATACAAAATGGACATTCATCTGTATCCCCTTTTTTTTGTTAAGTTCCATGATTTAAATATTATAGGTCTGTAAACTCAGCAAAATATTCTAAAAGAGTTCAGTTATCCATAACAGTATTGGGTCTTCTGCTTGACTGGCAATGTCAGAAATTGTTGACCTGACTCCCTACAACTCAACATAACGCAATAGCTTTACTTCTTATACTTCATTTCTATACTTTTCTGCTGGATGGTTAAGAACAACGTAAAGCAGTAGCTATGCAACAAGAGTTGTAGCTTTTGGGTCTGAAAAGGTCAGTGAAGTCCCCTCAGGATTTATCCTGAGATCCTGTACCTCAGATTTTAGAACCTTTGTCAGTGTAGAACCATGTGGATGAGTCACGGCCATTACTTGGTCAATGTATTCTCTCTGAATGCCTGAGAGAATGTTTTCTCTCCATGTGACTCTCCTTAGGCACACTTTACATCATCCTTCACTGTCCTCTTTGGACCCATAATCTCCTTGATCAGAAAATTTGGGACACTACCGGGTTACCTGACGTTACAGTACAAGTTCCCATATGTCCTGAGACTTAATTGGCGTTGGAAGGCTAGGGCCAAAATGTAGGCTTTCCTTGCGACCCTCTTTTTTCTCTAATTTTGGTCTGCAAACTTAGGTTGTTAATCATCCAGAAGACAAGCTTATTGTTATTA
>NW_004525010.1:120626-121187 GCF_000260255.1 Octodon degus
TTTAATGTTTAGATCTTTAATCCATTTTGACTTTAGTTTAGTGCATGGTGATAGACCTGGGTCAAGTTTTAGATTTTGGCATATAGAGAGGCAGTTTTTCCAGCATCATTTGTTAAAGAGGCTATCAGATTCTCATTTTTAGATTGGGTCTTTAACTTTTGGCATCCTGCTTTTTTTAATTGTTTATAAATTCTAAATAGAAGAACATTGTCTTAGTGAATATTAGTTAAGACTTTTTCCAAATTTGTGAGTTCACTTTTCACTCTCATTGGTAAATTCCATTGACATGCAAAACCTTTTCAATAAGAGCAGTTTTAAGTTGTTGATTCTTTCAAATATTTCTGTGCATCTTGATTTTTGTTCATGAAATGTTTGACTGCCCCTATGTCTTAAGATTTCCACATACTTTCTTGTCCAGGAATTTAGTGTTTCTATGTTAATATTTAGACCTTCAATTTATATATATATTTTAGGGTCGAGGAGATGGCTCAGTAGAATACGCGTTTGCCTGGCAAGCGCAACGGCCTGAGTTCAATCCCTAGTTCTGCAAAAAAAAAAAAA
>NW_004525010.1:121308-123124 GCF_000260255.1 Octodon degus
AAGAAAATGCAAAACGAAGACAGAAACAGGGTAGTGTATAATAACATGTGCTATAGATTTTTAAAACTGTATTAGTCGATTAAGTGTGATTGATATATTCAGTTTTTTGCTTAATTTTGCTTAATTTTTTCCATTTTAATGAGAAAAAAGAAAATAATTAAACAGCTTCAAATCAGGTTATTAGGACACGTAAAATAATTAATACATTGCATATTGTCTTCATAGTAATTATTCAGAGAACAAGATGTATACATGATATCTTGTCTAAACAAAATTAGGACAAACCTTTCTTCACATTTAACTAAGGGAAGGTCGCTGTATATCTATCCTACCTTGTATATACATATAAATAGTTTTTTACTACAAAACAGTCCTTTATTTATATCCCCCTTCTTTGTTTTTGTTTTGTTTTTTTTCCTCAGATTAGTTTTAGATTGCTGTTAGAGCCTGCAAGCAAACGGTGGTAATGGGGGTTCCATCCCTGGGCCTGCTGTGTTGTCCCTGCCCTTGGGGCATGCTGAAACTGCAATTGGGCATGGTGACCACAGCCTATAATCCCAGCTCTTGTGGGGCTGTAAACAGGTGGATCACTATGAATCTGATTTAGTAATGAGGCCCTGAACACCCTATAGACCCTTCTCTAAAATGAAAAAATAAAAAATAGATTGCTGTTAGAACTGTCTTTCAAGAAGTCTTTAGAGGACTTTTTTAAACTTGATGCTAGTCCAAAGATTGTAGGTACTGGAATTCAGCAAAATAATCCAATATAGTCCAATAGGCCATAATAGTAATGAGTTATCAGAACAGCTGATAATTGTCCAACATTGTGGATTTGAGGCTTTTACAGCTCAGCATATTAATATAGCTTTATTTTACAGACCTTGTGATTACACTTTTCTGCTGAATTTTTGAGACCTCATTAAAACAAAACCTATTTAACTAAAAATGTAACATTTGCTATCTACAAGGTCAGTCAAATCCCATCAGGATTTACCCTGGTACCATGTACAGCACTTTGTGGATCTATTGTGAGTGTCAGCCATCTGAATGAGTCATAGCCATTACTTTTTCAATTTGCTCTCTGTGAAAGCCCGAGAGAAATTTTTGTCTCAAGGCGACTCCCTTATGCACACTATGCATCATCATTCACTTTCCTGTGTGGCCCCATAAACTCCTTCATCAGAAAATTTGGGACACTACTTAGTTACAGGTAGTCACAGCAGAGGTTCTCTTATGTCCTGAGTACTCACTGACCTTGAAGGGCTAGGGCCAAAACATTAGTTTTTTTAACTCATCTCTCTAATTTTTGGTCTGCTGTTAGTGGACCAGAAGAGAAGCTTATTGCTATTATTATCCTATAACAGAAGCACTTAAGTTTAACATGACTATCTCTCTGAATGTCACATATCTTAGACATAAAATGAAACGGCTATTTTCTAATAGCCATAGATGCTCAGAATTTAAATCCCTATAGAATGTTTAAAAAAACAATTACAACATTTTTACAAAGGTATTTACAAATCAAACCATACTGAACATTGTAGCAGTACACTCCTGCTATATTTTATTTTTCTTGTCACTCATTCATTTTTTATATTTTTTATTTACGTGCTAATAGTTTGTCTGCTTCACCTATCTTTTTGTGATAAGAGGGAGCCAACATCTCCTATTACAACTGTGGAATAAGTTATTAGATATTTTGTAGGATTAATATATTTTTTTCAGGCTAGTTTTATTTATTTTTATTTTTTTCAAAGTTTTATTGATAAACAGCAATGAGACAGTTTCAAATCAAATCGGAAGTACAGTTTCAACA
>NW_004525010.1:124104-125248 GCF_000260255.1 Octodon degus
ATTATATTTTAAAAATAGGATAAAGAATTCTATACTTCTCATGTTTGCACATAAGTCCAAAAATCTCACCATATACAACCTTGAAGCAGGTGCAATTTCATTTTTGACTTCATCAGTTTTAAATTCTAAACGAAGATACTGGTAATCAGTATAGCATGTTGTTGGGAGTCAGCTCTGTAATACACGTGGTCTCAGCCACAACATGAACCCAGAGGAAGATGCACGTCTCCCAGGAGGATCAAGGGTGAGCCCAAGGTGGACACAGGACCACTGTTTTAGTGAGGGTAAGGATTTGGCTGCCCAAGAGCTACCTTCACGTTGAATGTTATTTCTTCCATGACATACACATGCTCAGAAAATGCCTTGACCACGTCCTCCATGCTGTTGAAATATTGCACGGGCTCCTTTATATCTCGGTCTTGTTCCAGCAACTTGAATTGTCCACATACAACCTTGAAGCAGGAAAGTACCACAATATTCCTTTTCCTGTCACTTCCTTTCATTCACAACCACCTTCTTGAACATCCACCTACCCGAGAGACATCTTAGCAGTAACTAGCATGTCATGACAATGCTCCCATATTCAGAATACCACAATGATAGGCACACCAAACATGAAACTACTATTACAAATTACATTCTGCAGTGAAGTAGCTTTGTTCACAGGTATCAGTATATATATAGTTAGTCAGGGTGAGAATCTTTCCACTTAACTGCTAGATTAAAGAATCTTCTAAATATTCTCAGGATCACTGCCTTGCTCATCTTTTACATATAACTGTATGGCTTGACATTGTCATGTTTCCTAGCTCATGTCCTTTCCCTCTCTTGATTACTTAATCCTAGAGAACCTGCTTTCCTTTTACTTGTATTATATCTTTCTATTTGTATTTCTTCTTTTGAATTCTTATACTAGGGAGACTATATGAAATTTACATATGTGTGTCTGGTTTATTTCACTTATGAGTATATGTTCAAGTGGCATCCACTTTAATACAAAGGCTTACAGTTTATCATTCTTAATAGTTGAATAATACTCCATTGTGTAAAAATACCAAATCTTTCTCAACCATTCCTCAGGTAATGGGCATCTTGGTTGTTTCCAAGATTTGGCAATCACAAATTGTGCTGCTATAAACATAGG
>NW_004525010.1:127656-129321 GCF_000260255.1 Octodon degus
TTCCACTGAGTCTGTGGTAATTACATCCTTTTCATTCCTTATTGCTTGTATTTGAATTTTTTCTTTCCTCTGTTTGATGAGGATAGCTGGGGCTCATCAATTTTATTTAATCTTTCAAAGAACCAGCTTTTTGCTTTTTTAAATCTTTGAATTGTTTTCTGAATCTCAATTGAATTAATTTCTGTTCTAATCTTTATGATTTCCTTGCGTCTTTGAGCTCTGGGTTCAGTTTGCTCTTCCTTTTCTCATTGTTGAAGGTGCAGCATTAGGGTAGTTATATGTTCCCGTTCTGTTTTCCTAATGTGTAAGTTCACAGCTATGAATTTCCCTCTGAGAACTGCTTTCATCTTATCCCATAAATTACGATAGGTTGTGCTTGAATTTTTAGTGAATTGTAGATATTTTTGAATTTCTTGTTTAATTTCATCTCTGACAACACTGGTTGGTGAGTTGGGTGTCAATTAATTTCCATGTATTTAATTTTTTTCCAGTTTCTTTTGCTATTTATTTCCAGATTCATTGCACTGTGGTCAGATAATGTGCATGGGATAATTTCTGTTTTCTTGCATATACTTAAGCAAGACCTATGGACCAGGATGTGGTCTATTTTAGAAAATGACCCATGTGCAGCTGAGAAAAATGTGTATTCAGATGTGTTTGGGTGGAACACTCTGAATATGTCCACCAAGTCCATTTGTGTCAAACTCTGGTTCAGTTCTGTTATTTCTTTGCTAAGTTTTTGTCTGGTTGATGTATCTTTTGGAGATAAGGGGGTGTTAAGGTCTCCTGTTAAAATTGTGGTATTGAGTATTAGATTTTTCATGTCCATTAAGATTTGCTTTATATAGTTGGGTGCTCCCGTGTTTAGTGCATACATGTTTATGAGTGTTACCTCTTGCTCTTGAATTTTTCCCCTAACCAGTATACAGTGGCCTTCTTTATTTCGCTTGATCATTGTTGGTTTGAAGTTGAGATTTCTGACAACAGAATTGCTACCCCTGCTTTTTTCTGAGGTGCTGGATCATGTAGTACTGTGTTCCATCCTTTGACTTTCAGCCTATAAATGTCTTTATGAGTTAAATGTGTTTCTTGTATATAGCATGTTGTTGGATTTTGTTTAGTAATCCACTGTGCCAGTCTCTTTGTCTTCATTGGTGAATTGAGTCCATTTACATTAATGTTTAGAATTGAGATGTATTGACTTATGGTTGCCATGTTATTTACCTGTTGTCATTTACTCCTTTTTCTCCTGTGTTTAATTGCTTACCCTATTTAGTTGGTTGCTTCCGATCTCATTCGTGGTGTTCTGATCGTTTTGGTCCCTCTCTAGAACATCTTTCAGTAGCCTTTGTAAAGTTGGCTTTGTCATCGCAAAATTTTTTAGCTGTTCTTTGTCATGGAAGTATTTCAATTCTCCATCAAACTTGAAAGAGAGTTTTGCAGGATATAGGAGTATGTGCTCTAATTTGTTTTCATAGCGGACCTGAAGTACTCTGCTCCATGCCCTTATTGTCTGCATGATTGGTGAAGAGAAGTTGGCCGTAATTCTGATGGATTTTCCTTTGAATGTGATCTGCTTCTTTTCTCTAGCTGCTTTCAGTAAATTATTCTTGTGCTGAATTTCTGGGATCTTGACTATTATATGTTGGGTTGAGGTTCTTTGGC
>NW_004525010.1:129913-154590 GCF_000260255.1 Octodon degus
TTCAGAAAAGAATTGCGCTCTGATTCCCTCTATATCTTTCTGCTGTTGCTTATTTACTATCGACGCTCTTGATTCATGCATTTGAGCCGAGCTAGTGTACTCCGCACTTGTTCTGGGTGGGCACTGGGTTGCTTCCATATGTTTCTGCATTTGACTGTTTATTGCAGATGTTATTAATTCTTGGATTTCTTTTTTCATTTCCAATCTGAGGTCTTCTATATCTTTCTGCAGCTGTTTTATTTCAGAAGCGGTTGATTCATTGCTTTCAGCTGTGTGATTTCCAATTTGTTCTGTGTTATTGTCCTCTGCACTTGTTATGTGTGGGCTTGTGTTCTGAGGTTGCATTTTGTTCCTTCTGTTCATTTTGTGTAGCACTGTCTTCTGCCCTTTGTTGTAGATCTTTGCTGTAGTTATAATCTTCACACGTACTGAAGTTCAGATGGATCTCTACAGAGTTTGGACTTATCCAGCTGCGTCTGGCTTAAGTCTGGCTGCTGTGCTCAGCTCCTTCCCGCTGTGGACCTGGGCTATCACTGGGTCTGGGGGTTCCCGGAACTCGGCAGAAATTCCTACTCGGCGGGAGGGGTGGGGGAGGTACGGCAGAGTGGTGGGGGGCGGCCCGAGGTGTGGGAGATGGTCTGGCCCACGCCAGGCCTGGGCTGGGACTGGTCCCGCAGGCGCAGGGTAGCAGGAAGCTCTCCACACACTCACTGGACCTGGGCTAGGACTGCAGTTATTAGATTTTTTAATGTCTGTTAAGATTTGTCTTATATACTTGCATGCTCCTCTGTTTGGTGTTTAAGTGTTTATGAGTGTTTCATTTTCCTCTTCTATTTTTCCCCAAATCAGTATGTAGTGGCATTCTTTATTTCATTTGATCATTCTTGCCTTCAAGTTCAGACTGTAAATGAGCAGGATTGCCACCTTATTTTTTTCTGAATTCCTGGGGCATGTAGTATTATTTTCTGTCCTTTGACTTTCAGACAATCAATTTCTTTATCAGTTAAATGTGTTTCTTTTATCTCTCTCTTTTTTTTTATTTTTCAATACAGTGGCTTAAACTCAGGAACTTGTGTTTTATAAGCAAGTGGTCATTCTATGGAGCTATGTCTCCGGTTCATAAATGTATTTCTTGTATACAGTATATGGTTGGATTTCATTTGGCAATCTATTCAGCAGTCCATTTCTTTTTATTAGTGTACTGAATCCATATACATTGATGGTTATAATTGATATCTATTGCCTTATGTATGACATGTTATTTAGCTACTGTTGTATACATTTTTTATTTGTTTATTTATTTATTTATTTTGTGTCTGTGTGTGGCCAGCTCAACCCACTAGGGGGCAGGGCTGGCTGGCATGTGGTGCTGGGGGTTTGAACCGCAGTCCCTGTGCTTTGCTCAGTTTAGCTTCTTCTAAGTAGGTGCTTTAGACCACTGAGCCATCTCACCAGCCCTGTATACATATTTTTCTATTGTGTTTAATTGTTTGTCCCATTTCATGCGTTTGTTCTATTCTTTTTTTGTGATGTTGTGATAATTTATGTCTTTCTCTATAATATCTTTTAAGAGTCTGCTAGGGGCCGGTGGGACATGCCATCCCAGCTCAGGTGCATAGTGGGTGAGACCCTCTTCCTCCCCCTTGGGAAGCCCCCCCCCACCAATCCACAGCATCTCCCTCATTCTTCCAGCCAAGTAGGAATTTCTGTCGCCTTCTGGGAACCCCCAGATGCAGTTGTAGCCCAGGCCCAGTGAGTGTGTGGGAGCGCTTCTGGTTATTCTGTAAGGGTGGGACCTGCAGTCCCAGCCCAGGTGCAGAGTGGGTGAGACTCTCTTTCAACCACTTGGGTCTCACCACACAACTCCGTAGCACACCCCCAACCCTACCCACCTAAGAGGAATTTCTGCCACATTCAGGCAACCCCAGATCCAGTCCTATCTCAGACCCAGTGAGTGTGTAGGAGAGCTGCCTCTCCCCGCTATTCTACATTGTCCCCTCCAGACCCAGCTAAGACCTGGCATATAGGCCTGAGGAGAAAACCTGCAGCTGCAATCCCTGCAGAGAGTGTAGGGGGACAGAATCAACCAGCAGCAGAACATCTTGAGAGAGGGGCACATCAGATTCACTCACAAGGGCAACATCAGGAAGGAGCTGATCACAGCACCTAGACACAAGCCAGGCACAGCTGGATAAATCCAAACTTTGTAGACCTGCACCTAAACTTCAGTAGGTGCTAAGGTTATAATTGCATCAAAGCTGTACAACAAAGGTCAGAAGAGAGTGCTACACAAAATGACAATGAAATGGAGCAAAATGCATTCTTCGAACCCAAACCCACCCATAACAAGTGCAGAGGACACTTACACAGAACAAATTGGGAATCACACAGCTGAAAGCAATGAATCAATGACTTCTGAAATAAAGAAACAGTTGCAGAGAGGTATAGAGGAACTCAGATTGGAAATGAAAAAAAGAAATTCCTGAATTAATAACGTCTGCAGTAAACAATCAAATGCAGAAACATATGGAGGAAACCCAATTCCCACTCAGAACAAGTGCAGAGGACACTAGTTCAGCTCAAATGCATGAATTACTAGTATCAATAGCAAATAAGCAACAACAAAAAGTCATAGAGGAACACAGAGCAGAATTCTTTTATACTAGCTCAGCGCAAATGTATGAATTAATAGCATCAATAGTAAATAAGCAACAGCAGAAAGTTATACAGGAATTTGGTGCAGAATTTTCTGAAACAAGAAAAGAATTCTCAGAACTCATAGCATTTGAAGTAAAGAATCAACTACAGAAAAACAGAGAGGAAAACCAACCCGAAAGAACCCACTTCCTTGAAAGAATTAATAACTGCTTCTAAAGAAGACATTGATAAGAAAATAGAGGAGATTAGAAAAACGACAGATTCCTTGAATGAGCAATACAGGAAAGAAATAGATCGCATGAAGCAGAGTCAAAGAGATATAGAGGAATTTTAAATCTCAATCACAAGCTTGCAAAAATGTTTAAGTGAAAATGAAGACAGAGTTTCAGATCTTGAAGAAACTGGTGCAGCTAGTCAAAAGGTAAGAAAGGATCTCTTAAAAACAACAAAGATGCAAGAAAAAATAATCCATCACCTGCAAGATGATGGAAAGATGAACAATGTGAGACTAATAGGCATCAATGAAAAAGAAGGAATCAAAACAAATGACATTTTAAAAAATGGGAAGATGTAATAGCAGAAAACTGTGCAAATATCAGGAAACAATTGACATTCAGTGAAATGAAGCATACAGAATGCCAAGTAACCTCAACCCTATTAAAAACACCGAGACATATAATAGTCAAGATCCCAGAAATTCAGCACAAGAATAATACACTGAAAACCACTAGAGAAAAGAAGCAGATCACATTGAAAGGACAACCCATCAGAATTACAGCAGACTTCTTTTCACAAACCATGAAGGCAAGAAGAGCATGTAGGAGAGTACTTCAAGTCCTCTATGAAAAAAATTCCAGCCAATACTACTATACCCTGCAAAACACTCTTTCAAGTTTGATGGAAAAGTGAAATACTTACATGACAAACAGCAACTAAAAATTTCATGATGACAAAGCCAACGCTCCACAGGCTACTGAATGAAGTTCTATAGGGGGACTAAAATGACCAGAGCTCCACGAATGAGATCAGAAGCAACTAACTAAATAGGGCAAACAATTAAACAAAGGAGAAAAAGGAGTAAATGACAACAGGTAAATAACGTCAATCATAAGTCCATACATCTCAATTCTAACCATTAATGTAAATGGACTCAATTCATCAATTAAAAGAAATAGACTGGCACGGTGGATTAGGAAACAAAATCCAACAATACGCTGTATATAAGAAACACATTTAACTCATAAAGACATCCATAGGCTGAAATTCCAAGGATGGAAAACAATATTACATGCCCCCACAATTCAAAAAAAGCAGGGGGTAACAATCCTATTCTCAAACAGTTTCAACATCAAAGCAACAATGATCAAGTGAAATAAAGAAGGGCACTATATACTGGTTAAGGGAAGAATTCCACAGAAAGAGGTAACACTCATAAATATGTTTGCACCAAACACAGGAGCACCCAACTATATAAAGCAAAGCTTTATGGACATAAAAAATCTATTGTTCAATGCCACAATCTTAACAGGAGCTCTTAACACCCCCTTATCCCCAAAAGATAGGTCAAACAGAAAAAAACGTAGCAAAGAAATAACAGAACTGAACCAGAGCTAGAAACAAATGGACTTGGTGGACATACACAGCGTGTTCCAGCCAAACACAGATGAATACATATTTTTCTCAGCTGCACATGGGTCATTTTCTAAAATAGACCACATACTGGTCCATAGGTCATTCTTAAGTATATGTAAGAAAACAAAAATTATCCCATGCACATTATGTGACCACAGTGCAAGGAAACTGAAAATAAATGGCAAAAGAAATCAGAAAAAACACTAAACACATGGGAATTGAATGGCACCCTACTCAGAAACCAATGAGTCACAGATGAAATTAAACAAAAATTCAACAATATCTACAATTCAATGAAAATTCAAGAACAACTTATTGGAATTTATGGGATACGATGAAAACTGTCCTCAGAGGGAAATTCATAGCTGTGAACTCACACATTAGGAAAACAGAATGAGAAAAAATTAATGTCCTAACGGTGCACCTTCAACAACTACAAAAGGAAGAGCAAACCAAACCCAGAGCCCAAAGGCGGGAAGAAATCATAAAGATTAGAGCAGGAATTAATTGATTGAGATGAAGAAAACAATTCAAAGAATTAATGAAGCAAAAAGCTGATTCTTTGAAAGATTAAATAAAATTCATAAGCCCCTAGCTAATCTCATCAAAAAGAGGAAAGAAAAAATTCAAATACAAGCAATAAGGAATGAAAAGTGTGTAATTACCACAGAGCCGATAGAAATACAGAAGATTATCAATATCTACTTTGAGAATCTTTACTCTCACAGAATAGAAGACACAGAAGGAATGGACAGATTCCTAGAAAGGCATAAATTACCACAACTGAATCGAAAAGACATAAACACTCTCAGTATCCCAATAAAAGCCAATGAAATAAGCAATGTAATGAAAAAACTATGAGCAAAGAAAAGTCCAGGTCTGGATGGATTCACAGCTGAATTCTAGAATAAATTTACAGAAGATGTAGTCCCTATACTCCTCAAACTCTTCAATGAAATTGAAAAGGAAGCAATCCTCCCGGGATCATTCCTGGAGGAAAGTATTATACTGATACCAAAACCAGGGAAAGATGCAACTAATAAAGAAAACTACAGGACAATCTCCCTCATGAACATAGATGTCAAAATCCTCTATAAAATCTTAGGAAATAGAATACAGCAAATCATCAAAGAGATCATACAACATAACCCGGTAGGATTCATCCCAGAGATGCAAAAATGGTTCAATATTCGAAAATCTATAAATGTAATACACTATATCAATAGATCGAAAAATAAAACCACATGATCATCTCCACTGATGCAGAAAAGGCTTTTGACAAAGTCCAACAATCATTCATATTCAAACTCATACAAAAAATTGCAATAGATTGCCTCTACTTCAATCTGGTAAAAGCCATTTATGAAAACCCAAAAGCTAACATCATTCTAAAGGGGAAAAACTGAAATCTTTTACTCTTAGACCTGGTACAAGACAAGGATGTCCTCTCTCATCACTTCTATTCAATATAGTTCTGGAATCATTAGCTACAGCCATTAGACAAGAGAAACAAAAGGAATAAGAATAGGTAAAAAAGAAGTTAAATTATCTTTATTAGCAGATGACATGATACTTTACTTAGAAGACCCAAAAAACTCCACCAAGAAGCTACTGCAATTAATACAGAAATTCAGTAGCATAGCAGGTTATAAAGTCAATACCCAAAGTGAATAGCATTCATCTACACAGAAAACAAAGACACTGAGAGGGAAATTATAGAAATAGCACCTTTTACAATAGCACCGAGGAAAATGAAATACCTAGCAATTAATCTAACTAAAGAAGTAAAATATCTTTTCAAGGAAAATTACAGTACTCTGAAAAAACAGATCCTAGAGGTTTTCAGAAAATGGAAAGGTATTCCATGCTCCTGCATAGGAAGAACCAAGATTGTGAAGATTGCCATATTCTCAAAATTGTTGTACAGATTTAATGCAATACCTATCACACTACAACCAACACACTTCATAGAGCTAGAGAAGTCATGCCTAAAATTGATTTGGAACCAGAAAAGACTAAGAATACCAAAGGCAATGTTGGACAATAAAGTCAAGGCAGGATGCATTGCCATTCCTGACTTGAAATTATACTAGAAGGCTACTGTGATAAAATTAGCATGGTACTGGCAACAAAATAGATGTGAGGACCAATGGAATAGAATAGAAGATGCTGAAGCCCCTACAAACACACTCAGCCACCTTATCTTTGACAAAGGGGTAAATATTCTCACTAAAAGAATGATAACCTCTTTAACAAATGGTGCTGGAAAAACTGGCTCTTTACATGCCGAACACTAGAACTTGATCCAGGTATATCACCATGCAATAAGCTAAAGTTAAAATGGATTAAAGATCTAAGCATTAAAACAGAGACATTAAATATCCTGGAAGAGAAAGTAGGAGGAACTCCTGAAGATATAGCTTTAGGCAAAGGGTTCATGACAAAAATGAAATCGCATGGGAAACATTTGAAAGAATTAAAAACTGGGATCTGCTCTTACTGAGAAGTATTTTCATGTCAAAAGAAATTACCAAGAAAATGAAAGGACAATCCACAAATTTGGAAAAAATCATGACAAATAAGTACTCGGACAAAGGTCTGCTCTCTAATTTGAAGGAACTAACAAACTGTAGGGCCCAAAAATTTAAAGACCCAGTCCAGAAATGGGATCTGAGATGAACACATGCTTCTCAGAGGAAGAAATTAAAGAAGGGAATAAATATATGAAAAAATGTTTCACATCACTAGTCATCCATGAAATGCAAATTAAAACAACATTGAGATATCATCTCACCCAGAAGAATGGCTATCATAAAGAAATCAACCAACAAATGTTGGAGAGGCTGTGGGGAAAAAGTAACCCTTCTCCACTGCTGGGGGAAATGCAAACTGGTATGACCTTTATGGAAATCAGTGTGGAGACTCCTTAGAATACTTGGACTGGAAATCCCATTTAGTGCAGCTATTCCTCTACTGGGAATTTTTCCAGTGGATCTGAAAACATCATATTATAGTTATGTATGTGTGCCTATGTTTATAGCAGCACAATTTGTGATAGCCAAATCTTGAAAACAACCAAGATGTTCATCACCTGAGGAATGGATGAAAAAGATGTGGTATTTTTATACAATGGAGTATTACTCAGCTATAAAGAATGAAAAAGTTGAAGCGTTTATATTGAAGTGGATGCCACTTGAACATATACTCATAAGTGAAATAAACCAGACACACATATGTGAATATCGTACAGTTTTCCTAGTATAAGTACTCAAAAGAAGAAATGCAAATAGAAAGGTATAATACAAGTAAAAGGAAAGGAGGAAGTCAAGGACTAACTAAGTAAGAGAGGGAAAGGAGAAAAGCTAGGAAACATGACAGTGAGAAGCCATACAGTTACATGTAGAAGATGGGTAAGGCAATGATCCTGAGAATCTCCAGAAGACTTTTTAATCTAGCAGTTAATTGGAAAAATTCTCTTCCTGACTAATTATATATACTGATACCTGTGAACTAAGCAACTACACTGAAGATGGTAATCTATAATAGTAGGTTCATGGTTGGAGTGCCTGTCATTCTGGTCTTCTGAATATGGGCTGCTTGTCATGACATGCTAGTTGCTGCTGTGCTGTCTCTCAGGTAGATGATTGTTCAAAAAGAACGGGATTTTGAATGAAGGCAAGAGACAGGAAAAGGAATGTTGTGGGACTGTCCTGCTGCAGGTTTGTGTATGGTTAGATTTTTGGACTATGTGCAAACGTAACTTTTTTTGCAAATGTAATTATTATGTAATTCTTTATGCCTATTTTTAAAATATGTTCTAATTTTTAAATGTTTTTTCATCAAATTCTGTAGGGACTTAAATTTCAACATACTTGATGAGAAATACCTGTTCCATGTTATGCCTAAGATGTTTGATATTCAGAGAGATAGTGAGGTTAAGTTTAACAACCTAGGTTATATGGTAATAACAATAAGCTTGCCTTCTGGATGGTTAACTACCTATGTTTGCAGACCAAATTAGAGAAAACGGAGGGCCATAAGGAAAGTCAATCTTTTTGCCCTAGTCTTCCAAAGTCAATTAAGACTCAGGACATATGAGAACTTGTACTGTAATGTCATGTAACTCGGTAGTGTCCCAAATTTCCTGATCAAAGAGATTATGGGGCCAAAGAGGAAAGTGATCAATGATGCAGAGTGTGCCTGAGGAGAGTCACATGGAGAGAAAACATTCTCTCAGGCTTTCACAGAGAGCACATTGGCCAAGCAATGGCCATGACTCATCCACATGGCTGACATATGTTCTACAATCCGAAGTACAGGATCTCAGGATAAATCCTGAGGGGATTTCACTAACCTTATCAGACCAAAAGCTACAACTCTTATTGCACAGCTCCTGCTTTACCTTGGTCTTAACCATCCAGCAGAAAAGTATATAAACAAAGTATAAGAAGTAAAGCCATGCTATTATGTTGAGCTGCAGGGGACTCAGGTCAACATTTTCTGACATTGCCAGTGAAGTAGAAGACCCAATACTATTATGGACTACTGGACTCTTTTAGAATATTTTGCTGAGTTAACATACTTATAATATTCAAATAAAGGAGATAAAGAAGAAAAGGGGATACCGATGAGTGTCCATTTTTTATCTGTGTATTCAAAATGGTTAGGAAAGATATGTAGTTACATTCTCTTAATGAATAAAGGTATTTGTTCTAATAGTGTTTATAAATAGGATATCATGTCCGCATCTTGTACAGCAGTTAACCACTAGGAAGAATGTATGCAAGGCGTTAATTTTTGAAACTATCCCACAAATTTGGTTTGAAACCGTCTCATTGGTATTTGTTTCTCAATAAAATTATGGAAATAAAAGAGTCTGCATAGTATTGTCTTTGTCATCACAAATTCTTTATTCTTTTTGGTGAAGTTATTTCACTTCTCCATTGAACTTGAAAGAGATTTTGCAGTGTATGTCAATCTGAGTTGGAGTTTGTATTCTTTTAATTCTTGTAGTACTTTGCTGTGTGCTCTTCCTAACTAGATAACTTTTGAAGAGAAATCTGCCATTTTTCTCATGGATTTTTCCTTAAATATGATCTGTTTCCTTTCTCTCTCTGTTCTTAGTATATTGTTCTAGTGCTAAACTTCTGGGATCTTGATTATTATAAGTCTGGCTGTGATTTTAATTCTGTTGGTGTTATCTGGAGTTGTGCATGCCTCATTTGCCTGAATGTAAGATTGTTTCCCCATGTTTGCAGTGTTTTCTACACCCTCCTCATCAACCAATGGGTTGTAGATGAAATTTTACAAGAAATTGAACAATATCTACAATTCAATGAAAATTAAACTGCAAATTATTGAAATTTATGGGGTGAAATGAATGCAGTTCTTAGAGGGAAATTTATAGACATGAACTCATATATTAGGAAAACAAAATGGTAACAAATAAACACCCTAACGCTGCACCTCCAACATCTAGAAAAGTAAGAGCAAACCAACCTAAATCCAAAAGATGGGAGAAAATTATAAAGATTAGAACAGAAATTAATTCAATTGAGACAAAGAAAATTATACAAAGAAATAATGAACCTAAAAGCAGGTTCTTTGCAAAATTAAATGAAACTGATAAGCTTTCTGTCATTAGTTTTGTCCATATTCTTTTTATATCATGTGTATTGACCTCTTCTTTCTCATTGATACCTATTAGTCTTATTGTACATCTTTGCCTCGTCTTGTAGATGTTCCATTATTTTTTCTGCATCCTAGGCATTTTTAAGAGATCTTTTCTTAACTTTTTCCTACCTGAAAGGGTGTTTTCAAGGTCTGAAGCTCTATCCTTACTTTCAGTCAAACGGTCTTTTCACTTGTGTTTGAGGTTTTAATTTCCTATATATTTCTTTGTATCTGATTCATGCATTTTATTTCTTTCCTATATTGTTCATTCATGGATTCCATCATTTCTCTTTTTTCCCAAATTTTTCTATTCTCCAGGGTTTTTTAATATTTTGTTTTTTATTTCAATTTGAAAGGGGAAAAAAGGAAAAACTAATAATATGTACATTACAGATTTTCAAAACAGGTTAGCTAATTAACAATGCTTGCTATATTAACTATTTTTCACATTTTAATGAGAAAAAAGATAAGATAATAAAACAGTTTAAAGACAGATTAGTTTGACAGTTAAAATAATTAATACATTGTATATTGCTGTCATCCTAATAGTTATTCAGAGGACAAGATGCAGACATGAAGTCTTCCCTAAACAATATTAGTACAAACCTTCCATTCAATGAACTAAGATAATGTAGGTGTACGTCTACTGCAACTATCTTGTATATACACATATGTTTTCTCACACACACACACACACACACACACACACACACACACAGAAGAAAAAAAACCAAAAAACAAAATCCCTACTTTATTTATATCTCCCATATTTATTTTTACTTGTCAGAGATAGGTGTTCCACTGTTGTTAGAGAAACTGTATTTGTTTTTTTTTTATAATTTTATTGAGCAAGATGTAGCAATGAGATAGTCTCAAAAAGGATTATTAGGACACTTTCAATACTTAATATATTACATATTGTTGTCTTAGAAGTTATTCATTGTACAAGATGTAGACATGATATCTTGTCTGCAAACACTATTAGAACAAATATTTGTATTCATTGAATTAAGAGAATTTAGCTGTATATCTATCTTAACTGTTTTGAATACACAGATACAAAATGGTCATTCATTTATATCCCCTTTTCTTGTTTAGTTTTGTCATAGAAGGGTATTCCATTGTTATTTAAATATTATAGGTGCGTAAAATATTCCAATATAGTCCAGTAGTCCATAATACTAGTGGGACTAAGACTCATAATACTCACATTTTTGTAAGACTCGCAATGTCAGTTTTACTTTTTACACTTCATTTGTATAATTTTCTGTCGGATGGTTAAGACCAAGATAAAACAAGACATATATAACTAAATGTAACTTTTGTATCTGGTAAGGTCAATCAAATCCCCTCAGGATTTATCCTGAAACCCTGTACTGCAGTTTGTAGATCCCTTGCCAGTGTCAGCCATGTGGATGAGTCATGGCCGTTGCTTGACCAATTTGCTCTCTGTGAAATCCTGAGAGAATGTTTTCTCTCCATGTGACTCTCCTTAGGCACTCTCTACATCATCAATCACTTTCCTCTGTGAACACACAATCTCCTTGATCAGAAAATTTGGGACACAACTGGGTTACATGATGTTATAGTACAGATTCTCCTATGTCCTGAGTCTTCACTAACATTGAAAACCTAGTGCCAAAATGTTATCTGTCCTTGCAGCCTTCTTTATCTCTAATTTTTGTTCAGCTAACTTAGGTTGTTCACCCTCCAGAGGAGAATCTCATTATTAATTCTCTACAAGATAAGCATTTGAGCTTAACTTCACTATCTGTCTGAATATCAAACACCTTAGGCATAACATGAAATAGGTATTTTCCTTCAAGTATTGATATGTTAAACTTTAAATCCCTACAGAATAAGAAGAAAAAAATTTAAATAAAAATATTTTTAAAATAGGAATAAACAATTACATATTTTTACACAGAAATTTACAAATCTAACCATATATAACATTGTAGCAGGACAGTCCTGTGACATTTTTTTCTTGGCTCTTGATTTCATTTATTACCCCTTTTCAAAAAAAATCATTTGCTTGAAAAACAGTATGGCTTAATTGGTAAGTACATATTTATAAGCAGTACATATTTAGAAGACCAGAATGACAGGCATTCCAAGCATGAACCTACTATTACACATTGCTGTCTTCAGTGTTAACCTAAGCCCATGACCGGCAAGTGTGTGGGAGAGCTTTCAAGCTCCCCTGCACCTGCTGGATCTCTCAGGACCAAGCCCAGGCCCTCTGCATGAGTGAGACCTTCTGCTGCGCTCTTGGGACCTAGCCCAAGCCCAGTCTCAGGACTCTCTAGACCCAGCCCAAGCCCAGTCTTGTAAGTGTGTGGGAGAGCTGCTGTGCTCTCCTTTGCCCCCTGGGCCCCTCCAGACCCAGCCTAGGCCTCACATAGAGGCCTGGGTTGAAACTCTGCAGCTGAAATCTCTGCAGACAGACTAGGGGCCAGAATCACCTAGCTAATCCAGGAGCAGAACATCTTTCCAGAGGGACACAACAGATTCACTTCCAAGGGCGGCAGCAGAAAGGAGCTGAGAAGATGTATTTGGAGAAGTCTCTAAAGCAGTTTTTAGAGTCAGATCAAAGATTGTAAGTATTTGAATTTCAGCAAAATAACCCAATATAGGCCAGTAATCCATAATAGTAATCAGTTATCAGCAGAACTGGCAATTGTCTGAAGTTCTTGACGTGAGCCTTTCACAGCTCAGCATATACCTTTCCTTTTATGTGTCATAGTTACACAATTCTTCTGTATAATTAAGACCAAGTTAAAGCAAGACATATGCAACTCTAAATGTAACTTTTGCTATCTGACAAGGTCAGTCAAATTCCCTCAGGATTTACCCTGAAACCATGTACAGTACCTTGTGCATCTTGTGTGAGTGTCAGCTATCTGGATGAGTCATGGCCATTGCTTGAAAATTTTGATCTCTGTGAAAGCCTGAGAGAACTTTTCTCTCAATGTGACTCTCGTTGGGCACGTTATATATATCATCGACCACTTTCCTCTGGGGCCCCATAATCTCATTATTCAGAAAGTTTTGGACACCACTGAGATACATATTGTCACAGCCCAGGTACTTTTATGTCCCGAATTCTCACTGAACTTGAAGGGCTACTGTCAAAATTTTGGCTGTCCTTGTAGCCCATCTATTTCTCTCATTTTTGGTCTGCAAACTTTAGTTTTTAAACATCCAGAAGAGAATCTTAATGATGTTATTACCCTGTAGTAGAGGCCATTGGGCTTAACATCACTACCTGTCTGTATCTCAAACGCTTTTTCAAATATGGTTTTAGTATTACATATTGCTATCCTGAGTGCAGTTGCTCAATTTTCAGATACCAGCATATATACTTAGTCAGGGTGAGTAGTCTACCGATTAACTGCTATTTTCAAGAACCTGATGGAGATTCCTAGGTCTGTTGCCTATACCATCTTGCTTATCTGAATGTACAGTGTTCTCCCTGCCCTATTTTCTAACTTTTCTCCTTTCTCTCTCTTTGTTGTTTAATCCTTAAGTTCTCAGTTTCTGTTTAACGGTGTCATGCCTTTCAATGTTTATTTCTTCTTTTGAGTTCTTACACTAGGGAGACAATATGATATTTACACATGTGGGTCTGCTTTATTTCACTTATGAGTACATCTTCTAGTTGCATTCACTTACATATGAAGGCTTCAAATTTATTTTTCTTTATACCTGAGTAATACTCTGTTGTATAAAAACACCACATCTTTTTCAACAATTCCTCAATTGATGTGCATTTTGGTTGCTTCCAGGATTTGGCTATCACGAATTGTGCTGCTAAAGACATAGGTGGACATATATCACTGTGATATAATGTTTTCAGTTCTTCTGGGAAAATTCTCAAAAAGAGGACAGCTGGATTTCCTACATCTTAGTTGTTTTTAAGAGACGTTTTCTTAACTTTTTACTAGCTTCAATAATGTCTTCAAGATCTGGAAGTCTATTTTGACTTTCATTCAAATGTTTTTGCCAGCTTAAAATTGAAATTTTAATTGCCTGTATATCACTTTGACTCTGCTTCAGGCATTCTATTTCTTTCCTATATTGCTCATTCAAGGATTCCATCATTTTTATGTTCTCCTCTATTTTTTAGCATTGTCTTCTTTAGAAGCACTTAGTAATTCTTTCATTATAGTTATCATTTCTTTTTTTTACTTCAGAGATTATTTCTGATCTGGTATCCTCTATACCTTCCTGCAGTTGTTTCTTTACTTCTGACTCTATTACTTCAGAGATTTCAGATGTGTGATTTCCAATTTCTTCTATGGTAGTGTCTTCTGCATTTGCTTTTGGTGGAATTGGAGCCTGAGACTGCGTTTTGTTCATTCTCTTTTCATTTTGTATAGCAATGTCTTCTGACCTTTGGTGTAGAGCTTAGATAGTTATTACCTCAGCACCAGGTCTGGATCTACCAAGTTCAAACTCTTCCAAGTGGATGTGTCTTGCATCTGCTTGCTGTGCTCTACTTGCTGTTGCAGCCCTTGGAGTTGAACCTCTGTGGCACTCTGGCAAGATGTTCTGTTCCTGACTCAGCTGTGTGGATCTTGCCTCTAGCCTCTTTGAAGGGAGTTCTGCTGCAGGGTTCCATGTCGGGCCTGGACTCTGGGTTGAATGAGGATCTGGTAGGCTCTGGGTGGTCTCACTCACATATATCGGGTCTCTATATCTCGTTTTTATACTTTTCTGCTGAATGCTTAAGAAGAAGATAAAGCAAGACCTATATAACAAGAAATATAACTTTTATATCTGACAAGTTCAGTCAAATACCTTCAGGATTTACCCTGTAACCTTGTACCGCAGTTTGTAGATCCTTTGTCAGTGTCAGCCTTGTGGATGAGTCATGGCCTTTGACCAATTTGCTTTCTGTCAAAGCCTGAAAGAATGTTTTCTCTCTAGGTGACTCTCCTTAGGCACACTCTACATTGTCAATCACTTTCTCTATGGCTCCATAATCTCCTTGATCAGAAAATTTGGGACACCCCTGAGTCACAGGATATTACAGTACAGGTTCTCTTATGTCCTGAGTTCCCACTGAACTTGAAGGGCTAGGCCCAAAACAGCCAACATAAATCTAAAGAGGGAATAACTGAAATCTTTTGCTCTCTAGATAAGGTACAAGACAATGATCTCCTTTCAGGTATCTATTCAATACAGTTCTGGAATCATTAGCAATAGTCATTAGACAAGAGAGAAATAAAAAGAAAATGAATAGGTAAAGAAGATATTAAGTTGTAGTTATTCTTATGAATAACTGTATGATATTATACTTGGAAGACCCTAAAATCTCTACCAATAAACTACTAGATTTAATACACAAATTCAGTCGCATAGCAGATTACAAAATCAATACACAAAAATCAATAGCATTCCTCTACATATATAACAAACACACGGAGAGAGAAATCAGAGAAACAACAGCCTTTGTTAATCAGTTTAACAATAACCCACAACCGTCAGACCAACTAACAACACCCTTTGTAATTTTACCAAAAAAGTGAAATACTTGAAACTTAACCTAACTAAGGAAATAAAAGATCAATACAGTGAAAATTATAGTATTCTGAAAAAGAGACCTAAGACCATTTCAGAACATGTAATGATGTTTCTTGCCCCTGGATGTGAAGAACCAATGTTGTGAAAATGGCCACACCAATAAATTGTTAGAGACTTAATGTAATCCCAATCAAAATACCTCCAGATATCACAGATCTAGAGAAAATATTCCTAAAATTGTTTGGAACCATAAAAGCCCTGAAATAGCAAATACAATATTGGGCAACAAACGAATAGCTGAAGGCATCACAATCCTTGACTTGAAATTATGCTAAAAAGTTACTGTGATAAAGCAGAATATTACTGCCAAAAAAAAAGAAACCCAAAACACTTAGATCAATGGAACAGGTAAAAGATAAAGACACAGGGCCATCCAGATAGCTCAGCAGATTAAAACATCTGCTTAGGCATACACCGGAGCTGGGAGTTGGATCCCTGTCTTGCCATGCTGGCCCTAATGCCCAGGTATGCTGAGACAGTGAGTGACATTGGGCATAGTAGCACGAGCCTGTAATTCCATTGCATAAGAAGCTGAAAAACAGTAGAATCTGGATAACTCTGATTTAGCTAGTGAGACCCTATAGACGCTGTATTAATGCATTCAAAAATAAAATATGCAGACACAAATACAAACACACTCCACCACCTTATCTTTGACAAAGGGGCCAAATATGTTCACTTGAAGAAATATACCCTCTTTAACAAATGGTGCTGGAAAAATTGGCCCTGCACATGCCTAAAATTAAAGCTAGACACAATTCTGTCTGTATATACTTAACAAAAGTCAAAATGGATTGAGTATCTAAACATTGAAGCAGAAACACTAAATCTGGAAGAGAAAGTAGGTGGATATCTTGAAATCAGAGGGTTAAGAAAGCAGTTCATGAACAAAAAATCAAACTGCATAGGAAATACTTAAAAGAATCAACAACAGTGACTTCCTCTTACTGAGAAGTTTCTACATATCAAAAAAATTACCAACAGAGTGACAAGATATCCTATAAATTTGGAAAATGTTCTTAATCAATAATCACTCAAAAAAAATCACTCACACAAATATCTTCTATCTAGAACATATAGAGAAATAAAAAATGTTAGGACCCCAAATTTAAAGACCCATTTCAAAAATGGGCATCTGAGTTGAATAATCACTTCTCAGAGGAAGAAATACAAAAGGCAAATAAGTACATGAAAACATGATCCAGGGGCCAGGGAGATGGCTCAGTAGCCCTTTACTTGAGAGACAGTATGGCAGTAATTGGTATGTCATGGGAAACTACATATTTAGAAGACCCGAATGACAGGCATTCCAAGTATGACCCTATTATTACACATTGCTATCTTCAATGACGTTGCATAGTTCACACATATCAGCATGTATTTTTAGTCAGGGTGAGAATGCTGCTGATTACTGCTAGTTTCAGAAACATGCTGCAGAATCTCAGGATCATTCCCTTACCTGTCTTGTGCATATAAATGTATGGCTTTGCCCCTGTCATGTTGCCAAGTTTTTCTCCTTGCACTCCCTTGGTTGCCTAATCTTCAAGTTCTCACTTTCCTTTTAATTGTGTTATATCTTTCTATTTTACCTTCTTTTGAATTCTTAACAAGGGAGACTATATAATATTTACACATGTGGGTCTGGTTTACTTCACTTATGAGTATATCTTGCTCTTTTTTTTTTTTTTTTTTTTTTTTTTTTTTTTTTCAAAACTGGGGATTGAACTCAGGCCCTTGCGCTTGCCAGAGAAACACTTATTCTACTGAGTCATCTCTTCTGCCCCCATTATGAGTATATCTTGAAGTGGCATCCACTTAAATATAAAAGCTTCGAGTTTATCAATATTTATATTGGAGGAATATTCCATTGTATAAAAATACCACATCTTTTTCATTGATTTCTCATGTGACGGGCATCTTTGTTTTCTCCAAGATTTGGCTATCACAAATTGTGTTGCAGTAAACATAGGTACGCATATAAAACTGTGATATGACATTTTTAAGTTCCTCCGGGAAAATTCCCAGTAGGGGATAGCTGGTTTGAATGGGATTTCAAGTTCTAGTTTTTTAAAGACTCTCCACAATGATTTTCGTAATGGTTTCAGCAGTCTATATTCCCACCAGCATTGTTCCTTTTTCCCCACAGCCTCTCCAACATTTATTGTTGGTTGATTTCTTTATGATACTAATTCTTTGTGGGATGAGATGTTATCTCAGTGTTGTGTTAATTTCGATTTCATGGATGGCTAGTGATGTGGAGCATTTTTTCATATATTTATTCCTCTTTTAATTTCCTCTTCTGAGAAGTGTGTGTTCATCTCAGATACCCATTTCTGGATTGGAACTTTAAGATTTGGATTTCTACAGCTTTTTAATTCTTTATAAATTCTAAACACAATACCTTTGTCTGAGAGTTTCTTAGTGCAGAATTTTTCCAAACTTGTGGGTTCTCTTTTCACATTGTTGGTAATTTCTTTTGACTTGAAAAAACTTCTCAATAAGAGGAGGTCTCAGTTGTTAATTCTTTCAAGTATTACCGGTGTGATTTGATTTGATTTCATGAACTCTTTGACTACCCCTATGTCTTCATGAGTTCCTCCTACTTTATCTTCCAGGAGATTTAGTGTTGCTGTTTTAATGTATAGATCTTTAATCCACTTTGATTTTAGCTTAGTGCATGGTGATAGAACTGAGTTGTTTTAGTTATTGGCGTGTAGAGAGCCAGTTGTTCCAGCACCATTTGTTGAAGAGGTTATCTTTCTTCCAGTAAGAATATTTGGCCCCTTTGTCAAAGATAAGGTGGCTGAGTGCGTTTGTAGAGGCTTCTGCATCTTCTAGTCTTCTCCATTCTTCCTCAGGACTATTTTGTTGCCAGCATCATGCTGATTTTATCATAGTAGATTTGTCATATAATTTCGTCAGGAATTGTGATGCCTCCTGCCTTGTCTTTGCTGCCCAGGATTGCCTTTGCTATTGTAGGACTTTTCTGGTTCCAAATAAATTTTAGAAACAATTTATGTAGGTCTATGAGGTATGTAGGTGGTAAGTTGGATAGGGATGGCATTAATTCTGTACAGCAATTTTGGCAGTATGGCCATCTTCAAAATGCTTGTTATTCCTATGCAGGAGCAGGGAATATCTTTACATTTTAAAAAATTCTCTATAATCTCTTTTATCAGAATTCTGTAATTTTCCTTGAAAAGATCTTTCATTTTTTAGTTAGATTTTTTTCAAGGTATTTCATATCCGTGGTGCTATTGTACAAGATATTGTTTCTCTAATTACCCTCACAGTGTGTTTGTTATCTGTGTAGAGGAATGCTGTTTACTTTTGGGTATTAACTTTATATCCTTCTATGGTACAAAATTTGTGAATTAATTCTACTAGCTTTGGGGGGAGTTTTTTGGGTCTTCCAATAAAGTATCATGTCATCTCAAACAATGATAATTTAACTTCTTCTTTACCTTTTCTTATTCATTTATTTCTCTTTCTTACCTAATAGCTCTAGCTAATAATTACAGAACTGTATTGAATTGTAGTGGTGAAGGAGGACATCTTCCTCTTGTACCAGATCGGGGACTAAAAGATTTCAGTTTTCCCCATTTATTTTTATTAGCCATTGGGCCATCATAGATGTCTTTTATCAGATTAAAGTAGAGGCCATATATTTCAATGTTCTGTAGGACTTAGAACATGAACAAGTGTTGGATTTTGTGAAAAGGCTTTACTGCATCAACTGAGATAATCATCTGGGTTTTAGATATGGCTCTGTTGATATACTGTATTATATTTATAGATTTGCATATATTGAACCACTCTTTCATCCAAGGGATAAATCCTACTTGGTCATGGTGTGTAATTTCATTGATTATTTGCTATACTCTATTTGCTAGGATTTTAATGAGGATTTTTCATGATGGAGATTGGCATGTAGTTTTCTTTTTCAGTTACATCTTTGCTGGGTTTTGGTATCAGTATAATACTTGCCTCCAGTGATGATTTTGGGAGGATTGCTTCCTTTTAAATTTCATAGAAGAGTTGAAGGAGTATAGAGATTATACTTTCCTTAAATTTCTTGTACAATTCAACTGTGAATCCATCATGACCTGGACTTTACTTTGTTGGTAGGCTTTTTATTGCATCTCATATTTCATTGACTGTTATTGAGTTATTGAGAGTTGTTCTATCTTCTTGATTCAGTTTTGGTAATTTGTACCTTTCTAGCAATCTGTCCATTGCATTTGTGTCTTCTATTCTATGAGTAAAGATTCTCAAAGTAGTTATTGATAATCTTCTGAATTTCCACTTGAACTGTGCTAATTACACCCTTTTCATTCCTTATTATGCCTATTGAAATTTTTTCTTTCCTCTTTTTGATGAGGTCAGTTAGGGGCTTATTGATTTTATTTAATCTTTCAAAGAACCAGCTTTTTGATTCATTAATTATTTGAACAGATTTCTTTGTCTCAATTGAATTAATTTCTGCTCTAATCTTTATAATTTCTTCCCATCTTTGGGCTATGGATTTGGTTTGCTTTTCCTTTTCTAGATGGAGGTGCAACATGAGGGTGTTTTTTCCTGCACTGTTTACCTAATGTGTGAGTTCATAGCTTTCAATTTCCCTTGAGAACTGCCTTCATAGCATTCCTTAAGTTCCAATAAGTTGTGATTGAATTTTCATTGAATTGTAGATATTGTTGAATTTCTTGTTTTATTTCATCTGTGACCCACTGGTTGCTGAGTAGTATTACTTAATTTCCAAGTATTTGATGGGTTTTTCTGATTTCTTTTGTCATTTATTTCCAGTTTCATTGAACTGTGATCAGATAATATGCATGAGATAATTTCTGATTTATTGCATATACTTAAGCATGACCTATGGACTAATATGTTGTCTATTTTAGAAAATGACCCATGTCCAGCTGAAAAAAAAAGCATATTCAGCTGTGGTTAGATGGAAAACTCTGTATATGTCCACTGAGTATATTTGTTTCATGCTCTTTTTCAGTACTTCAGCTTCTTTGCAAATTATTTGTTTGCTTGAGCTATCTTTTTGGGATAACTGTGTGTTAAGGTCTCCTGTTAAGAATGTGGTATTGGACATTAGATTTCTATGTCCACTAAGATTTGTCTTAAATAGTTGAATGCTCCAGTGTTTGGTGTGTACATATTTATGAGTGTTACCTCTTCTTCTTGAATTTTTCCTGTAACCAATATATAGTGGCCTTCTTTATTTCATTTGGTCATTCTTGGTTAGAAGTTGAGACTGTCTGAGAGCAGGATTGCTTCCCCTGATTTGTTGTGAAGTGCTGGCTCAGGTAGTATTGTTTTCCATCCTTTGAATTTTAGCCTATGAATATGTTTTTGAGTTAAGTGTGTTTCTTGTATACAGCATATTGTTGGATTTCGCTTCCTAATCCACTGTGCTGATCTGTTTCTTTTAATTGGTGAATTGAATCCATTTACATTGATGGTTATAATTGTGATGTATTGATTTATGATCGACATGTTATTTACCTGCTGTTCTTAACTCCTTTTTCTCCTGTGTTTAATTGTTTGCCATATTTAGTGGGTTCCTTCTTTTCCTGTTTGTGGAGGTCTGATCATTTTGGTCCCTCTCTAGAACATCTTTTAATAGCTTGTGTAAGGTTGACTTTGTCATAATGAAATTCTTTAGTTCTTCTTTGTCTTGGAAGTACTTCACTTCTCCATCAAAAGTTTTGCAGCATATAGTAGTGTGGGCTGGAATTTGTTTTCAGAGAGGACTTGAAGTACTCTGCTCCATGCTCTTCTTGCCTTCATGGTTTGTGAAGAGAAGTTGGCCATTATTCTGATGGGTTTTCCTTCAAATGTGATGTTTTTCTTTTCTCTAGCGGCTTTCAGTATATTGTTCTTGAGCTGCATTTCTGGGATAGTCACTATTATATGTCTCATGGTGTTTTTAATTGGGTTGATGTTATCTGGAGTTTATATGTTTTGATTAACCAAATATCAGAGTGTTTCCTCATATTTGGTTTGTTTCTGTTATTACTTCTGCCCATATTGTTTTTATATAATTTGTATTGACTCATTCTTTCTCATTGTTGCTTATTAGTCTCACGTTGCTCATTCTTGCATCATCTTTCAGGCGATGAATTATTTTTTCCTGTATCCTAGTTGTTTTTAAGATATCTTTTCTTACCTTTTCACTAGCTGCGATGGCATCTCGCAGCTTTGCAAGCTTGTGATTGAGATTTTAAGTTCTGCTGTATTTCTTTGAATCTGCTTCATGTGATCTGTTTCATCTTGTATTGCTCATTCAAGGAATCCATTGCTTTTCTAATCTCCTGTATTTTTTATCAGTGTCTTCTTGAGAAGCAATTATTAATTATTTTACTACAGAGATTATTTCTGATATGATTCCCTCTATATATTTCTCCATTTGATTCTTTACTTCAGACACAATTCATAGATTTCTTTTTTTCATTTCAAAGGTTATTTCTGATCTGAGTTCCTCTATACTTTTCTGCAGTTGTTTCTTTACTTCAGATGCTATTGATTCAGAAATTTCAGGTGTGTGATTCCCAGTTTCTTCTGTGCTTGTGTCCTCTGCACTTGTTCTGGGTGCGGTTGAGGCTTGAGATTGCATTTTGCTCCTTCTCTTTGTCATATCTTATAGCACTGATCTCTGACCTTTGGTGTAGAACTTTGGTGCAGTTATAACCTTAGCACCTACTGATTCGGGTGCAGACCTCTTCAGTTTGAGTTATCCAGTTGTGCCTTGCTTGGGTCTAGCTGTTGTGCTAAGCTTCTTCCTACTGCAGCCCTTGGAGGTGAACATATTGTGCCTCTCTGGCACAACAGAGAACCTGTTGTGTCCATCTGTTGTGTCCCTGGAGTAGAGGGCACATGGCAAAGCAGAAGCTGTCCCACACCCTAACCAGGCCTGGGCTTTGGATGGGTCTAGGGGGTCATAAAAGCGTGGCAGAAGTTCTCTTTGACTGGATAGCTTGGAGGGAGTAAAATCCAGACGTGTGGAGGGGTCCCAAGGGTACGACAGCGTGTCTCATTCACGCAGTGTGCCTGCATTTTATCTCAAGAGGTCCCGCGGGAACAGGTGAACAGAAAGCTCTCCCACACCCTAACCGGTTCTGGACTTGGGCTAGATCTGGGGGGTTCTTGAGAGCGTGGCAGAAGTTTTCACTAACTCAGTGGACTTGGGAGGGCCTCCGGGGGTGTGGAGGGGTCCCAAGGGTGCGGCAGAGAGTCTCACTCATGCGGTGTGCCTGGGTTTGGTCCAGCTCAATAAAATTATTTTAAAAATTAAAAATTAAATAAAATTGATGAGCCACTGGCTACCCTAATCAAAAAGATGAAATCAAAACTCAAATTCAAGCAATAATGAATGAAAAGGGTGAAATTACCACAGACTGTGTGGAAATTAAGAAAATCACCAGCAGCTATTTGAAAATTATTCCTCTTACAGATTCGAAGGCACAGAAGAAATGGAAAGATCCCTAGAATGGTACAAATTACCAGAACTGAATCTAGAACATATGGGAATTCTCAATAACCTCATATCAGCCAAGGAAGTATAAAATATAATTTAAAAATCTTACCGACAAAGAAAAGTCCAGCTCCTGATAGATTCCTACCTAATTCTAGTAGGAATTTGCAGAATATATAATTCCAATACACCTCAAAGTCTTCAATGAAATTGACAAGATAACAATACTCCCAAAACTATTCCTAGAGGCAGGTATCATACTAATTCCAAAACCAGAGAAAGATTCAACTGAAAAGGAGAAATACAGGAATTCACTCTTATGAACATAGAGGTAAAAATCCTAAATAAAATCCTAGCATATAGAATGCAGTAAATCATTAAGAAGATTATACACCATGATCATGTGGGATTCATATGAGGGATGCAAGTATGATTCAACATAAGCAGATCTATAAATGTAATACACTATATCAATAGAGCCGAATACAAAATCCACATGATCATCTCAATTAGGAAAAGGTTTCTCACCAAGTCCAACACTCATTTATGATCATAGTGCCAGGCTGCCATGATAGTTCACTGGACTAAATCACTTGCATAGGCAGAGCACAGCTGCCAGGTTTTGATCCCTGGTGTGCCATGCTGACCCTGCTCTTGGGGCATGCTGAGACAGTGATTCAGATTTGATATGGTGGCGCTCCTCTGTAATCACAGCACTTGGGAGACTGAAAACAGGAGATTCACTATGAGTCCAATCAATGTACTAAGACCTTGCATAACCTGTCCTAAATACGTAAAAAAAAAAAAGTCCTACAGAATATTGGAAATAGTTGCCTTGTGCCTCAATCTCATAAAAGTCATCTATGACAATCCAACTGCTCACATAATTTTAAATGGGGAAATACTGAAATCTTATACTGTCAGATCAGATACAAACAAGGATGTCCTCTATCACCACTTCTATTCAATATAGTTCTTGAATCATTAGCTAGAGCCATTAGACAAAAGAGAGAAATAAAAAGAATTAGAATAAGAAAAGAAGGTTTCAAGATAAATGTTGAGGGGATTTGACTGATCTTGTCAGATACAAAAGTTACATATCTTCTTATATAGGTCTTTCTTTATCTTGGTCTTAACCATCCAGCAGGAAAGTATAAAAAGTAAAGCCATATTAATATGCTGAGCTGTAAAAGGCTTAAGTCAACAACTTCTGACATTGCCAGTCCTATGGAACATCCACTAATATTATGGACTACTGGACTATATTGGAATATTTTGCTGAATTCATTCACCTACAATACTTAAATGACAATGGAATAGCCATATCTGATGAAACTAAACAAAACAAGGAGATACAAGTGCAGGACCATTTGGTATCTTTATATTCAAAATAGGATAGATATACAGCTACTTTCTCTTAATTCAATGAATAGAAAAATTTGTCCTAGTAGTGTTTGTGGACAGGATATTATGTCTGCATCTTGTACTATGAATAATCACTAAGAAGACAACAATAAGCAATGTATTAATTATTGAAACTGTCCTAATCAGTTTTGAAACTGTCTCATTGCTATTTGTTTCTCAATAAAATTATTTTATTTTATTTATTTATTTATTTATTTATTTTATTTTTGGCGGA